>NC_143013.1:247017403-247189903 GCF_055824585.1 Amblyomma mixtum
ATTACTTGGTGTCTCAGAGCAAAAATATGCATTTAAAAGTGAGAACATTGCTTATTCCATAAAAGTTTAATTAAGTTAGATCATAATGACACATGCCTTCCTTAGAAGATGAGGAAGAACGCAACGGGCCATTGGAGAAAGACGAAGTGACTCCGCTCCGTCTCGTGCTGACCTGACTGGCTGCCGGTGTTCCTAGGCGCAGGAGACTTCTTTGTAACGTTACGTTACAATATTAACAGAATTTCGACACATTTCATGCAATAGCATAAAAGATTCTTTAGAGTGGACGGCCAGAGTCGGTTGGAGACTAGTATCGCGCCCTGTCCACGCGTGTCTTGCTCTGTCTGCGGCTGTGATCATATTAAATGGGTTTACACCAAAGTTGAAGGGCCACATATGACAGATCATACATGTACGGTTATGGCTAATGCTGACTCATTATTAATAGGACCCCGCCGCGTTGGCTCAGTGGTTACGGCGCTCGGCTGCTGACACGAAAGACGAGGGTTCGGTCCCGGCCGCGGCGGCTGAATTTTGATGAAGGCAAAATTCTAGAGCCCCGTGTATTGTGCGATGTCAGTGCGCGTTAAAGAACCCCAGGTGGTCTAAATTTCCGGAGCCCTTCACTACGGAATCCCTCATAGCCTGAGTTGCTTCGGGACGTTAAACCCCAATAAACCAAACCATTATTAATAGGTACTGCTCGGTATATCCGGGTGCCTTGATACCTGTGGCAACTGTGTATATGTGTATTTTCATGTGACTAGTAATGAACCATGACTTATGATGTCTAGTGTCAATTAGCGTAGACCTTTATGGCATGATTGGTACACAGGTGTCGTGACGCTGTGGCAACTGTATATGTGTGTGTCATATTTCCACTCATGAAAAGACCGCAAGTGAAGGCAGCATGCCCTAAATGACGCATGCTATGTGTACCAATTCTGAATGTGCATGAGTCATAAGACCAGTCATGACTCTGACATAGACAAGAAGTGGCGTCACCAGATCGTAACTGCTGCCACTACAGCAGAAGGGCCCTCATCACCCAGGAAACGGCGTCGACCAAACCGTTAGCGACGTCAACATATATGAAATTCACGCTCAGGCGCCAACTGGACCCGTGCTATCGCAGCGTACACGGAATGAAACTGAGCATCTCTGAAGCTTTTGTTCAGCTCACACGTTAAACCTGCAAACTTAAAGCCAGTTAATATCACCGCGATATAAAGTGAGCAAATACATAGATTATCCCCATCAAAAAGAGCACCAGGTTCAATGAATATACGAATTTAACCTCTGAAACTTTGCACGAAGCCATAAGCATTATTTATATAGCAGCAAGAGGGGACGAGTGCTGATTACGATTATGTCTGTTACCATTCATTTTTCGGGCGCGCTATGCAACGATAACAGCTTAAATTGTTCAGTTGGTTAAGGCATTTTTTCTAAAAAAAGTCTTAGCACAGGGTGCTAAAAATATTTATATTCCGGTACGCTAAAACGCCAGTAAAAAAAAGAAGAGAAAAAATGGGCTGACTACCGCCCCGACTCGTGCCCTAAGTTGCAAAACCGCTTTACTGAAGCCCCATTCGAGATGCCGCTGCTGCCACAGGGCTCTAAGTGACACAAGAACTCTGTTTAAAATAGACAGAAACGGTATGCATTTTACTGGCAAAGGGTGATTGCAGCGGTGACATTTTAGCGATAAGACGGCAAGCTCATACTTTAAGCCTGTAATTAAACGCGTGATCAGCTACACGGATGGAGGGACTGTCCCAAGTTTCTTCTACATTAAAGACACGTTCTGAATCGAAACTGCTGTGCTATTCACACAACTGTACATACCCCTTACTTTATTTGTTTTTCTCGTCACTGCAAAATTGCTTCAGCAAGCATTTCGCATGCAGCGCGCGCAAATTTATTCACCTCAACAGGTGGATGGACAACCGTCGTTGAGCTTTCTTGCCTACTTTTTTTCTCTCCCCATCTATTTGCTTGCTTGACCGCTATGGGCCCAGAGCAGTATATAAAGACCTCCAATCACTACACACTTCAGCAGTACCGTGTCAACTGCAGAGGGTCCAAACCAGCGACAAATATGTTTGCCGTAAGTGCCGAGATACCGCTGCATGCCTTTTAAATGCAGAAGCAATGTTGTATGCTTTTTACTGATAGATTTATTTATTTGAATTAGCACTCTTTGCATGAGCATACTACATATGCGCACGATGACAATAGAATGCTTATGTATTGAAATATGAGTGACAAAATGCAAATATAAAATTATATTATATTTTAAGGAAAACTAAATTGCCTGAGCAGGAGATGAGTTGCCCAGCGGCCGTTTCCTAAGATCCTGTTTCTAGTGTATTCGAAGGCCGCCGCACTGATAACATCTGAGATTACATACATAGCTAGGAAAAGGACTTTCCACCTTTCTCCTCTCTTGTTTCTGAACAGCTGCTCAACTGATAAAAATGTTTCCCAATTTCTCATTACAATGCAGGTAATCTCGAAACTGCGACTTTTCGATGTTTTCAAACAAGCAGTTCTGCTCATTATTTGAGAGACAGCCACAAGATGGATTGTATATAGAAACCGTGAAGGGCATATAAAACACATCGTAGAGCATTACAGGAGGAAGAAATAGGTGTTTAGGCCTTTGTCCCTAACAATGAAATTCGAATCAGTTTCCTTGATAAAACAGTAGCAGCAGCGCAATGGGTTCCATTTTTTTTTTTTTGCAACCCACTGGGATTCTCAACAAGCTTTTAGACACATTTCGTGTTGATGTTCAGAATCGTATTAACCTAATTATGTGTCTAAAATATTGTTAAAAATGTTCCTTTCTTTTAATAATTCTTATATTATCCGCCCCTTTGATCCCCAAACCATGACCCCTTCACAATGAAGCATGCCAGTGTTTTTGAACTCTTGCCAAAATCTGATTTTTTTTAGCAAAGAGCTTTATCACTCTTACCTTCTTTTCCTTCCAGTTCCGTGCAAGCCTCCTTCTGGCCCTTGTGGCTAGCGCTCTGAGCCACCCGGTCGTCACCGCGGGCTTTGGTGTGCTTCCAGGAACTCCTCTCGGTGCTTACCTTGGCGCTCCAGCCTTCCCCACCCTGGCTGCGCCAGCAGCCGTGGCGTACCATGCCGCTCCAGCCGTCGCTGCTGTTGCTCCAGCTGTTACTCGCGTCGACACCTACCATGCTGCACCTGCTGTCGCTACCATTGCTGCTGCCCCTGTTGTGGCCGCTGCCGCTCCAGCCACCGTCACCAAGGTTGACACTTACCATGCCGCTCCAGCCGTTACTAAAGTGACCAGTGTTGAGACCGCTCCGGCCGTAGCCACTGTTGCTGCCGCTCCAGTCGTCGCAAAGGTCGCCACCGTTCAGGCGGCCCCAGCCGTTACCCGGGTTGACACCTACCACTCCGCTTCTGCCGTAGCAACCGTTGCCGCTGCACCAGCCGTCACGAAGGTCGCCACAGTCCAGGCTGCTCCAGGTGTTACCCGCGTCGACACCTACCACACTGCTCCTGCTGTTGCTACCGTTGCCGCTGCCCCAGTCGTGGCCGCTGCACCGGCTGTGACCAGGGTTGCAACCGTTTCCCACGCTGTTCCTGCTGTCGCCGCCTACCACGCTGCTCCAGTGTTGGCCGCTCCTGCTTACGGTTACGGCGTTGGAACCCTCGGCTACGGCTTGGGCAACTTCGGCTACGGCTATGGCCTTGGGACCTATGGCCTTAACTACGGCTACGGCCTTGGCAGTCCCTTCCACAACACAAACCTCCTCCTGCGTAAGAAGAAGTGTAAGTAACAAAATGTACTTTCTGCTTTCTTTTGTGCTCGGATTGTCGCGATCAAACGTCGGTAACGCAGGAGCTCATGTGTCATTTTTTTTACGATAAATTAGAACTCGCACAACCTAAGATGGTGTTATTGCAATATGGTCTTTCTTCTGGCTGTGAAGGATGCGCGTTTTTTTTTTGAGTACCAGTGACCGCGCATTACATATGATGTAATGGGAAAAGGACGATGGGAAGCTGCGCTTCTGGAAGGAAGTTCTCGCAAGGTTAATACACTGATCAGCTTTGCCTGCTTATCATAGCCCGTAATAACTTTAGTATGGTTACGTTCTATGCGATAGGTAGGATTGCATACATAGTCAGAACATCATCATCAGCCTGAGTATGCTCTCTGCAGGGCAAATGCCTCTCCCATGTCTCTCTAATTAACCCTGTGCTTTGCCAGCTGCGGCCACCGTATCCTCGCAAACTTCTTAATCTCACCGCCCACCTAATGTTCTGCCACCTCGGTTACGCTTGCCTTCCCTTGGAATCCACTCTGTCACCCTTAAGGACCAGCGGTTATCTTGCCTCCGCAATACATGCCCTGTCCAAGCCCACTTCTTCCTCTTGATTTCGACTAGCATGCCATTAACTCGCATGTGAGATCCCACTCGAGATGAGCTTACGAGAAACGTTCACGAGATGCGCTTATTTGCGCCGTACGAAACTATTTAGTGTTGTTTCTATGAACTAGACGACGAAACGAAACTAAGTAGTCTCAGACGAACAATAACAATAATTTTGCGTAGTAATTTCCCCCAGATTAATATCCAGAGACTTATTGTTTCGCATGATTTCACCCTGCGCTTTACTCAAACTGAGAAGCTTAAGCTAAAGAACTACAGATCCTTTCCTGCGAAAGATCACTGTGAAATCTGCGTGTTTGACAGTAATCTCGTACTTTTTTCGCAGGAACTGATTCACTCCCGCAAGAAACATGGCTGCTTTGGAGATTCCATCGCTCCTCAAGACGGTATTTTTAATAAACAACATTTAGGGAAAAATTGGTCCGTCATTTTCTTTTTCAAATCGTAATGGGGCACATGCCGTTTATCCCAGTTGATTAACTAATTAATTAATTAATTAATTAATTAATTAATTAATTGATTGATTGATTGATTTATCGATTGATTGATTGATTGCAAACTTTATTTAAACAATGGCAATTACTGGAGCCTTGGATGGTGCACCTATTCTGGCAGCCCACTGGCCTGGCCGCTTAGTCGCGAGTGTGAGTGAATGAAAAACTTTATTGAGCTCTAGATTCGCTGGTATTGCGCGGTATTCAAATGCCTTCGTCCATTTTCGTGCACAACGGTAGGCTGCCCTTAGTCCAGGACTCCGCTGGGTGCTGCTGCCAATTGTGCTCGCCGAATCAGACCTTCTTGGTAGACCCGGCGATCGCTCTAGAGCACTCCCTCTCAGTGCTCCGCACTCGGTTTTGGTACAACGGTACCACGTCTACCTTCTGGCATGCCCACGTTATGTGGTACAGCGTGGGCGTTTCTTGGCACCAGGGGCATTTGTCATTGTATTGCGTGGGATACATTTTGCTGAGTACGTTTAGGTTCTTCTACGGGTACGTTTGTGGCTGCCTCCACGCGACAGAGTTCTCTCTGCTAAGGGAGTTGTGCTGTAGTGGACACCGCTGCCTGCAGCCCTTGTAGTCTTCTAGTATAGCCGAATAGTCTTGGGGTACAGATTCCGTCCCCTCGAGGTCGCCTACGTTGAATGCTCGGTAATAAGTGTACCTTCGAGCCGTCGCGAACCTCCCTAGCCTGGGTTACACATTCACTGCAGGATTTCCCATAGTACCCCATTTCTTCTCTCCACGCCTCCTGATTTTAATGGTATATCGCTGCCGCGTCCTCGTAACTCCAGTACAATAATCTTTGTGATGCCGTGCGTATCTGCCTTTGCAATGTTTTTATATTATCTGAAAATTTAAAATCCTATGCTGTTGGTACGCCTAAAATTGACGATATCATGAGCTGACAGTTACGAGAAAAAGCAAACTTGAACTTCTGCTCCTCGCCTAAGCAGCATCTTGTGCACTTATGCAGGTCCTAAATGACAGCCCAGAGATGTTCCAAGGGCACCGCTCCATGCAATTCACCTGTAAAAGTTTGTTCCGCAGTTCTTTTAAAACTCACTGTTTCAGCGGGATGGGGATGCAGATACGGTATTTTATGATTTTTCCTAGTGGCTTTAAGGGTAACTGGCCCTATACGCCACCTCATCGTTTTAGCATGTTAGCCCCATAATGGGCCGTAAATATATAATGAACATTCCAGCCCCTTATTAACTGGGCGATAATATCTTCGACTTCTCTTTATGACCTTCATTTCTCTATATGCCTGGCTCCCTCAAAGAAAACATCGAGTACAGGAAACGCAGTTTCCATGGTGCTAAAGAGAATTGTGGAGCGTGCCAAAAACAGCTTCCTAGGGCGGTGACAGCTCACCCCATTAATAATGGACGAATGCATTCACCGGCTATATTTTCACTTTGTCTCTCTTTCTCTCCGTCGAAAACACGAGGAAATCACTAGGTCCCACTTCATCACTGTCTCTGCAACGTGCAGAATGAACGGAGTTGAAAGAAACAGATTCGAAAAAAACAGATTGCGAGATTACAAACATTTTCGCCGAAGCGATGGCTGCCGCCAGAGATACCCCGAATGCCAGGCAGGCCAATATCGTAGATAGATGTACCTTCGATGCTATCTTCCGATACTTTTTGCGTGTTGATGTTAGCCATCGCTTGCGAAAATTGAAATTATCGATATCGAAAGCACATTTTTTAGACCATCGTGTATTTTAACGATACCCGATATTCAAAACAATGAGCGGTGAATCTCTCAAGGCTTTTGTAGGTTAGACTTTTTGGCCAGCGGTGCTCGATCAAGTATTAGTTCATTGAAAAGGGAAGGGAGTAGAATCAGGAATATTCGATGCCAATGCCGTTGGCCTGGTCAATCTTCTTTTTCACCTACGTTATTTTTCTCAGATAGAGGTCGTTACACTTCTGCCCACTCTGTGACAGAAGGGATGGAGACAGGCTCACGGATGTGTGAGAAACAAAACCCCTTCACCCGGTATTTCAGATTGCGATGGCTGACAACAAGTATGGAAGTCTTCAGCCGTGATGCACAGGAGTTTACGCAACATGTGTTGTTTTCTTTGTCGGCGCGATAAAGAACATGCACTCTTCCGGCAGCATCATGTGCATTAGCCAACGCATATTCAAGACACGCTACTAGAACTTGAGTGTCTTAAATATGCCTCCAGGGCCATAGAGCCGACTGGGCAACTTTCTCTCTAATTCGTTGTTAAAAGGCACCTTCATAAAATGCAACTCGTTAACGTGTTCAGCAGCTGCTGTATATAGGCTTTTTAAAATTGCTTTGCTTACAGCACGGCCGCACCACAGGGCTCTTTCGGATCGGTTGTTCAAGCGAATTCTGTTACTTAATACCGTTCAGTAAAGGTAGCTGAACGAGAATAACATGTATGTTTTCCTTAATAAAAAATCGCATCCATTTTATTTTTTGGTGTTTCTCTTTTAGCTTTTAACGCACAATGCTCAGACCAAGACATCTATTTAATGATCAATCAAACCAGTAAATATTGCTGTAACTAAGAAAGAGCATCAAAAAATGCCTCTAATTTATACACATTTCGTCAGATGCTCACAGACCGTTCACATGAAGATTATTAGGTTGTTTTGGTTTATGAGGCTTAACGTCCCAAAGCGACCTAGGCTATGAGAGACGCCGTAGTGATGGGATCCGGAAATTTCGACCACCTGGGGTTCTTTAACGTGCACTGACATCGCACAGTACACGGGTCTCTAGAATTTCTCCTCCAAAGAAATTCAACCGCCACGGCCGGGATCGAACCCTCGTCTTTCGGGTGAGCAGCCGAGCACCATAACCAGTGAGCCACCGCGGCGGCGAAGATTATTAGGTTCAGACAAAATTTTGCGCGGCTGTTATTGGAATGAATCATTTCAACGTAACCTTGGTTTCAGTCGAATGCTGAAGTCCTAACGAAACCTACTGCGCCGACTGTAGAGTGTAAACAGAAATTGGAGCCTAAAGAAATCCGTGCATCCGGAATAGTTTAAAAGCTTTCAAAAATAGGGTGTGATCTCGAATAAGGAAAAATTTCATAACCCATCTAATCATATTACCGGGTGTATAGTGATATTGCGTTTCTGTCATGTATCGAAGTATCAACAATAAAGTATAGAGTATCTGCTTCGGAAATCAATTTTACTTTTTTCCTCTATCCGTACCGGAAATACAGTTTTTTAAGGTGTCGGGCACAGATATTGAAGAGAGTTTTTTGCAGCATCGCACCAAATCCAGCACAACAGAAACTCCATCTCGACTGGCATCCAAATAGACTGTTACTACTGTCGTCTCCAGGCAGGAAGGAGCTAACAAAAACAGATGAAAACCTGAAAGATAAGGAGCGTTGCAGCGAACAGTTGCGCCCAAGAAATTTCAATGCGGTCAGGCGATGTCAGGTACGAATTGCATCAATTATGTTACGCACCTGCAGAACGACGCTGTTCAAAACAGCATTGCATTGATCATTGCTAGGTCCGGAACTACTTTTATCCAATCTATCAATTTCGCACAAGCGAGAAAGAAGCATTGAAACTCAGCCCGCCTTGTGCATTACGAAGGTTTCCGGTTGCCAAGTGTTCCTCCACAGGTAGGTCGACAGGCCACAAAGTTTCCATGCACAATCAGAATCGAAGGTCTGCGATACACCATCACGGTGTGAAAGAAACAAAAAAGAAACATCAAAACAACAACTCCTAAACCCATGGCTTAAGTTTATAAAGCTGCAAATACAGACCCAGTTAATGTAATTTATGATTTTATGACTTTACTGTTTGCCCTAAAACAAAACATAAAATGTTCATTAGTTAATTTCAGACTGCTAATCGTATATTTTAAATCAACACCTTAAAATGTCCGCCTTGCTGTAAAATCCCCGTGCAGAGAGTGCACCGAAGTCCCTGTCAGAGTTTCTAAAATAAAATGACGCAAATATTTTAAAAATTCTCTCAGTACGCATAGTCGCTTTTGTGATGGACAATCAAGGGCTGGCCCTAAGTGTAAGGCGAACGGATAGAAACATATCTCTTCCAATACCTGTTCTTCCCCGCGTTCGGTCTGATCGCCACTAATATACCGACAGACGTTTATTTTCCTTACAAGTGTTCGTAAGCGCGTATAGTTCTTATAATTTTAAAACTCTCCACATCTAACCCATACTGACCAGGACCATAAAGTGGGGTCCCCTTCGATCTAGCCGTCTTTAACGAAGGAGCCAAGTCTCCTGAAAAGTCAGATCGATTTTCTTGGCAGCTTTGATCGGCTTTTTTTCTTTTTTTTCCGGCTTGCCTACTGTCCAGAGAAATAAATATCTCACAGAATGCTCATGTTTCAACCTGGCCAAACATTGTCTCGCCAAATAATAAGACCGAAAAAAAATTTCCCCGCTTTTGAATAAAATTTGCAAACTGTGGGGTTCAGTCTCGAAGAGACAGGTGAGCTAAAAGGGACGTCACAGTGAAAGACCGCGGATTAAGTTAGACCCCCTGGGGTTCTTTAATTTAGTATTGTCATTGCGCAGCACATGCACCATGTCTCTACGTGGCACTCGCGGTAATACATGACGTACTACGTCCGCCGCTACGAACGAGGGTGGCGCTAGTGAACACTCTCAAGGTTCGCTTACACTACACATAAGTACCCCCCAAAGCAGCAGACTGGACAGCGTCACCGTAGCTCAGTTCGCAGGGGACAGAACGCGACAGTCGGAGCTCGTGTCTTTGGATCCCAGCGGCGGCTTGTGGCTCTTTTTCTTTCTTTAATTAATGTGCACTGCTTAAAAAGCACAAATAGAAAGATAAATACATTCCCTATGCTCCTTGATTCAGGGGCTCTTGACTTCCGTAATGTATGAACACTTGATTCAGCCTACTGAGATGAAAAAAGTTCAAGACATTTTGTTCTGCGCATGTTGAAAATCTGCGAACTCTATGGTAGCTATTGCGTAAAAGAAGTACGCTTTAAAGTGATCAAACAGTGAATTTTAAGCACCCAAATTTTTTCGGCAGCAAGGAGAGCTTGCTTTTTAAGGTGCTGGATTCCGCAACGTTTTCTTTTTTTTTTGGAAATGGCCCAGAAGATTTATAGCGAGCGTTTTTTCAATTCGTGCATGCGCACATTTTTATGTATTCCGATGTTCGAAACCATGAAAAGTAAGTGCGATGGCGATTGCACGTCGGCGAAAGTGCTGTACCGTAAACTAATATAAATCTCACCCGCCAAACATTTTTAGTAGAGGATATCGCCCATTCCAGTTTTCACACCCAAAGCTGTTGCGGCACAATAATGCACTCTCCAACGAAAGTGTTATTGAACCATGGTTGCCGCTCCATCAAGCACAAGCAAAACAATCTGGCGCCGTCTAGTGACAGAAGCGAAAAGCACATGGTCGACGAAGGAAGCGTTGCTGTTCATAGAGGGCGCACTGGAGAGAGTGTAAACTATAATAAAACGTAACTAACATTCCTGAGAGAGAAAAAAAAGAACATTGTTCATTTAAAACTGATCACCTATGATTTATTAAGATGTGATCACGCAGTCGGATAAAGCGATAGTGGCCCACTTCCCCGTAGTACCTTGATAAGTCCTAAAAGGGGGACTAGACCTTCTACTGCTAGCCATTTCAATTTGAAGTGTGTCACAATATTTATGCGCAAAGAATATTAGAGTTCAATGAAGTTTAATCTCTAATTAGATTCCTATTCACGTTAAAATGAAAGAAAGCTACATACAATCCCACAAAACGTTCCTGATGAATATGGGCAGTTATGGAGTGAATTGTTTGACGAAGATGAAAATGTCAAATGGCCCATGAAATTTTTTATAATGTTTAATTTTTTATAATTTTTATAATGTTATAATAAAGCGAAGACAAACTTTGATTCTGAATCTTTTTAGTGCGCCAGCACTAAGGCTTCTAATCTCGAAAAAAGCCGTCGTCTAGTTGAGTGCCCGAATACAGCGAGACGTGCTGACATAAAGTAAATATGAGTGCAAGTGTGCCGCGAGTGCGCAGCGACTGGGTCCCAGCCCGTGGTCCCGAACCCGTGGCGGCGCGAACAGATCAGATTGGCCAGCAACTGCACCAGAGCGCTGTGCTATTGCCGCCTTCTTTAAAGGTATTTATTACAGTGATGCAATGCTTTATCTACAGGAACTACGTGTAATCACTGGAAAAAAAGTGTCATATCAACATGGCTAACAGCGCCGACCCAAGAAACGAAGTACGAGAAAATGGGCAACGCACAGACTTAAATATTGCATTGTAATACGACACACCAAACCTACAAAGCACCAGAAGAAGGGAATAAAGAACGAAGCACTATGCGTGAGTAACACGCCATTTCGAACTCGGTCTGGGCAAAAAGTTCTCTGAGGTGAACAATCATTGTATTGACGTGGTCTTTTTGCAGAGACAAGACGTTCACAATGTCGGCGATTATGCGTATTTTACGGAGGCTCTGTAATCCAATTATAAAGAACATGTCTTACGCTTCATCAATAAATGGCAGTGCCCCGCCGCGGTGGTCAGTGGTTACGGTACTCGGCTGCTGACCCGAAAGACGCGGGTTCGATCCCGGCCGCGGCGGCTGAATTTCTTGAAGGCGAAATTCTAGAGCACCCGTGTGCTGTTCGATGTCAGTGCAAGTTAAAGAACCCCAGGTGGTCGAGATCTCCGGAGCCCTTCACTACAGCGTCTCTCATAGCCTCAGTCGCTTCGGGACGTTAAACCCCAACAAACCGAACCAATAAATGGCAGTGCAGTAAGATACTGCGCAAAATGCAATCTCAAATTGAATCTTTTTTTCAGCGAACGTTGCATGACACTCCATAAGACTATCGCATCTTTGCAAGCGATGAACCAATGCTCAATCGTTTCGGGAATATTAAAAAGATTACACTTTACCATTCAGACAAAAATACCCTTTTTTTTCTAACCACGCTTTATGGGGTAATGTCTAGGTGTGTAGCTTCCAAGAAAAATATGTTTCTACTCGGTGAAATTGGCATATTACACACTATTTTGAGCATGTCATGTCCAGGGAAGGCAAATCTATACAGTGGTACATGGCAAATCCTTGTATACTCGACACGGAAAGCAGGTACTCAGGGGAAAAACGAACAAGCAGGCAACAAACAGCCAACTACACTTCATGCACTAAGCCCCACAAACCCGGACGATCAAAAATGCTGGAAGAGAATGGGGTTCAGTGAAACACGAACAACATTGACTTGCAGGAATGCACGCACTATTGTGCGTGTAGCGTCTCGGAAGACAGAAATGGAAACTATCTGTCGAACATACAGGCGCACTAAGCCAAGGCCGCCAGCACTTACAGACCGAGAAAGGACATCGCACCTCAGAGATTCAAAATACGTGATCCACACAAAAGCATACCGAGAACTGCGAAGATGTTGGATATAGTCTTGTGCACTGAATAATTATAAGAGCATAATATATTATCATTGCGCTAAACCGATTACACGACGTCACCCAACCAAGAATTCAGAGATCATGGCGGACAAAAGTCTCAGCATAGCGCTGTAATGTTGCGACACGGTGACTCCAATAATGTGCACTATGCTTATAGGAACTGAAAGGGGCACAAAGGTGTATGGGTGACCCACGTGTCCAATGCATATCAGCATACTCCACAGGTGTCGAGCCCCACATATCAAACAAGAAACTGCAACACTTCGAAAGATTTATATCAGCTCCTAACATTGAACCGAAGTCTTCTGTTAAACGAATAACCTCATCGACGTTTTCTCATCAGTGCAGAAAAAAAGCGAGGTCGCTTCATAAAATAATACCTCCAGTTCGTGATCCATAATAGGAAAAAAGTGACGGCTTTACCGCTATTGAAACGAATGCAAAATGGCCCAAAATATTAGGGCGAAGAGTATCGGGGACAGAGGGCAACGCTGTTTCACAAAAGACTTAATGCGCACTGTTTGTGAGAGACAGGTATTTATAATAAAGCGAGCGGAAGAGTTTTCGTAACAAAGGCGTATCCCAGTAGAAACAGTCGAACCAAGAATGACTTGATTTAAAGGTGGAAAAGCATTGAATGGGACACTCAATCGAGTGCCTTGGCGAGGTTAGTTAGCAGCAGTGCTAATTGTTACTAACCATCACTGCAAACCTGCAACAACATGAGCTCTACATGTAGATTAGATTGCATCGACCGTCCTCTCAAGCCACATGTTTCATGAGGTCCAATCAAAATAGAGATTGCAAGCTGTACCAAATTTGAGAGGACTTTGCAGAAATTCTCATTTTAAGGTTTTAAAGCGTGATCGCTCTGTAGCTACCAATAAATCTCAGTTTTTCTTTGTAGTCAGTTTTTGGCATTAGGATAGTATGACTATCGGGCAATGAATGTGGCAGAAATCCGACGTCAATACTGGTCTAAAAAATTTGGAGCAGGGCAGGGAAAGAAACACATTTAAATTGAAAGTAAAATTGCCCAAAGACGCCGTCATGTTCCTGGAGGTTTGATAGTGGCAATCGAGAAATCGCGTTTTCCAATTCACCGAAGGTTAAAGCACAGCTTTTTACAGCACACTCATCTTCACAAAGCTTCCCAATCATAGACACCCAGGCGCTACTTGCAAATCATCAGTAACGGTTGAACTGACAGCAAAAATAGAGGTGAAGAGACTTGCAAAGTCGCCAGCTATATAACTTGTAATTTTCACCAGGATGCGCCCACAGTACAGCTCAGAGAATCGCTCTCCGGCCACATGGCGACGCTCATCAAGCAAAGCCTCCCTAGTACTCTTCACAGTGCAAAGTACAATTGCTGCGGGACCATAGACGGGCTGACAGAAAGTGTTCTGCATCAAAGTTTGGAAGCAAACACTCCAAAGTTACAATGATAATGCCGCAAGCGATCACACTTATGTTGAACTGCCACTCATTGGCACTTTGCAATGCTTGTCATCGTCTTCATCAACTTCCATTCGTGGGAAATGAATCCTGAACTCATTGCTACTACAGGGTCCTCTTAAGTTGCGTTAAGCGGTCTCAAAATTTATAGTGCGCTCCCACTGAGGTCCCCAATTTCCGATTTCACCAATCTTTGCCATAAGCCTGACCTTGAAACTCAACCCTCGAGCCGAAAGCGAAATCAAACGTGAGGTGCCAGCGCATATAATTCGCACTTGCCCAATTAAGCTCAATCGGCTGTAATTTCTCGTTAACCTCAATTTTCTGCGCATTCTGAGGAACGAGCCCAGTTTCAGCCGTTCGGATGGTTAGCACATTGCTTCTAGAACGTTCAGGAGCAAAAGGCGGTAAAAATTCCATAACCTGTTATGCTGAGACGCCATAAAAAAACAAACAAGAGAAGCGTTTGTTGAATTCCGTGCCAATTCGTACCAACTTCGTCAAGAATCGCTGGATTAAAGCACCATTCCATTTGCCTATAAGTAGGCGCTCTAAACAAAACAGAAAATTGGCTCAAAATAGACCCAGACGGCAAGTATTTTAACTCAAGCCGCGATCGCGGCGGTGAGTTTTCAGCGATAATCTCGCGAGCTCATTCCTTTAGTGTGTAATTAAGCGCGCTGGGACGGTGGGGCTGTCCCAAGTTTCTTCAACATTAGAGGCACGTCTTGAACCGAAGCTGGCGGTATTGACATAACTGTACATACCTCTATTTATTTTTCTGTTTGCAGCAGAATTGCTTTAGAGATCATTTCGCATGCATAGCGCGCAGATATATTCACCTCAACAGGTCGGCGGACAACCGCAGTCAAGTTTTTGTCTATTTTTTTCTAATCGCCTATTTGCTTATTTGGCTGTTACGGGCCGAGAGAGGTATAAAAAGGCCTCCATTCACCGCACACTTCAGCAGTACCGTGTCAGCTTCCCAGGGTTGGAGCTAGCATCAACTATGTTTGCTGTAAGTACCAAGGCTCTTCAGCATGCCCTTCTAGCACCTGAAGCAATGCTGCATGCTTTTTGATTAACGATTTATATATTCAAAATGTCGCCATTCAAGTGAGCATAGTACATATGCTTCCGATAACAGAACTGTGCATGACAGAACAAGTCACTATTTGATTACCTGAGCAAAAGAATTTCTTAACACGGGTCAATATGATAATGGTTTCTCGTTGTTTCGAAGACCGCAGCGCAGAAAAGTTTAAGAGTTGCTCGAGCGCTAGCAAACCGTTATTTTTCCTCGCCTATTTAGGAACCCCTTCTTTGCATGCGCAAACAATCTGTTAAATTCGCGCTTCTGTGCAGGTGACGTCCTACACATTACGATAGCTTCATGCCATCAAAGAAGTCATTTGATCTATCATTCGACTTTCAGCAACAAGAAAATTTATATTTGCAGATGATGAAGGAAATTAGCCAAAACATACAGTGCGTTCAGAGGATGTAATCACATACTGCTCTTTGAAGACATTGGTTACCTGCACCGTTGTCACTGGCCGCTAACTTGCATTCAAGTGGATCACAGTATATTTCCTTATTGCAAGAAATAAAAATTCTGGAACTAAAGGCATCTGCGCGTCCCCAGTACCTGAATTTTAGGAAAGCATTCGTTGGAAAATGTTGCTCGTAAGCTTAAACAGAGAGGAATTTACTGCCTTACCACATAGCAGTCAGGAACTGTTACTGTCTACCTCGTTACCGACGGAATAGCGCTTGTAGGAAGAAAAGCTATTCGCGCTACTTCCAACAAGCTACCTGTTCGCACTTAAACACTTCGGCAGAATTCAGCAACGCCACACCCTTTTTACAACGCTTCTGTGCATAACCCGAAGCACGTTACAGGTTCAAAAAGGAGCAGCATTCAGGGTCTTTCCTGGACAGTGAACTGCATATCAGCCCTCTTGCCTTCACTTAGCTGCATAAACAATAATGTTTTCTTACTGTTATGCAATAAACTGCTCTTAACAAGATTTAGGATGCTTTGATGCCGATACTTAAGTATCTTTGCCCTACTTTCCTCGCCATATAATTTTTACAAACTTCACTTACATGTGCACAACTTCACCGGCGCTGCGACGAGGAACAAAGACAGAGAAGGAAAGACAGAGACAAGCGCTTGTCTCTGTCCTTCCTTTTCTTTCTTTGTTCCTCGTCGCAGCGCTGGTGAAGTTGTGAAGAAGTGCCAACAAGCTTAGATCACGGTTTTGCTACACTTGCATGCACTACTTTGGACACCCTCCACCACCTTTCTACACCAAACACTAAACCCCAGCCACCCCCCCCCCCCCCCGCCGCACACACACAGGTTTTAGCACACTTGCGAACTTTTTTTTTCATTTGAGTGCCCTATTTCTCATCCTCTTGCCCTTCTAGTTCACTGTAAGCATCGTTCTGGCCCTTGTGGCTAACGCTCTGAGCCATCCGGTCGTCACCACGGGAGTTGGTGTGCTCCCGGGAGTTCCTCTGGGTGCTTACCTTGGCGCTCCAGCCTTCCCCGCCCTGGCTGCGCCAGCAGCCGTGGCGTACCATGCCGCTCCAGCCGTCGCTGCTGTTGCTCCAGCTGTTACTCGCGTCGACACCTACCATGCTGCACCTGCTGTCGCTACCATTGCTGCTGCCCCTGTTGTGGCCGCTGCCGCTCCAGCCACCGTCACCAAGGTTGACACTTACCATGCCGCCCCAGCCGTTACTAAAGTGACCAGTGTCGAAACCAGACCGGCTGTCTCCACTGTCGCTGCCGCTCCAGTCGTCGCTAAGGTCGCCACCGTTCAGGCGGCCCCAGCCGTTACCCGGGTTGACACCTACCACTCCGCCCCTGCCGTGGCAACCGTTGCCGCTGCACCAGCCGTCACGAAAGTCGCCACAGTCCATGCTGCTCCAGCTGTTACCCGCGTCGACACCTACCACACTGCTCCTGCTGTTGCTACCGTTGCCGCTGCCCCAGTCGTGGCCGCTGCACCGGCTGTTACCAGGGTTGCAACCGTTTCCGACGCTGTTCCTGCTGTCGCCGCCTACCACGCTGCTCCAGTGCTGGCCGCTCCTGTTTACGGTTACGGCGTTGGAAACCTCGGCTACGGCTTGGGCCACTTCGGCTACGGCTATGGCCTTGGGGCCTATGGTCTTAACTACGGCTACGGCCTTGGCAGCCCCTTCCACTACACCAACCTCCTCCTCCGTAAGAAGAAGTGTAAGTAGCTAAGAGGGCTCTTTTATTTCTTATTGTGTGTGTTGCCTTCTTGTCTAATCTATTTTTATATTCTGTTGGCAGGGCATAAACTCTCGCAAAACAAGAAAATAGTATTAATGAAGGAAGGTGTCTCCGGAGGCTGTCAAATATATTTGTTGATTTCGGCAAAAGCAGTCAACGAACATAGCGTTTCAACATTGAGGGCAGTAAGAAAAGCGGTAAAGACTGTACTTCTCGGAAGACGTGCTCCCAAGGGTAGTACACTGAGCAGCTCCCCTACTTACATGACCCCGGACTAGTTTTGGTACGCTCGAGAGCCTTATACCAATATATACTGATATCCGCAATGCGAGACTTTTTTTATGACATGGGGATTGACTACGCGATAATCAAGTGTAAGGACGAGCCTTAAAGTAACAATAACAGAAGTATATATGATCGTATTTTTTCACTAACTGAAGGCCTAGGGATTTAATAAGTGGCATCAGCTTACACTGTTGGATCGATTCTAGAGGTAAAGCTCAAGAACTACATGCAATAAACTTCGAGAAAGTGAATATTAATTTCACAAGTGTTATAGTAACCTCTTTTTTTTTGCAGAAACTTTCACTACCCCAAGGAACATGGCTGCTCTTGAGATACCAATACTCCTCAAGTCGGTATTTTTAATAAACAACATTTGAGGCAAAATACATGGTCTGTTTATTTGAATTCAAAATGCCGCGTAGCGGCGGCAACCCCGTTTACTAGAAAAACTCAGCTGCATGGGTAACGAGTGCAAAGCGTTATTTGATTTTTCTCAACTGCTCAACTTTTATATTACATGGATAATATATATTGAGTGTACCCTATCATCTTTAAATTCATGATAACATCAACAATGGCCCTTTTTCGACAGTCTCAATTTATAGTTTGCCTGGATCTCCGATGAACGGCGAGCAAGAAATGACGTTTTCATCGTGCCCAACAGACGAAACCAGTAAATAGAAAACCTCTCTGCTGCGGCGGCGTCTTTCCGCATTATTCCTTCAGATAAATGATAGCTACAATAACAGTTTCTTCATTGCTGCAATGAGCTTGATAACTTTTATCTCTTACCTGAATTTCCTAGGAAAGTTCAATTTTATGATTTGCAGCAGGTGTATACAACCAGCATGTTCACTTTTAGGTTACTCCACCCCCATCTAGAGGAGGAAAAAAATGCGAAATCAGAGGATGCTGTATATTTAGGGCTAGTTGTTATGCCGTGGCGTCTCAGGGTATGTTTACGTCGCCCCGAAAGCGTCTATGGACATACACAGCCGTAAACAGCGGATAAGATTTCAATATTTATTGTGCCTTTCTCGATCATTGATTGCTTCCATTTGTGCGCCAACGGTGGAATTAGCTTTCAAGCTTTCTCGGACGAAAGTCATGAAACAAACTATGAAATCCGTCAGTGCACTTCATGAAATCCGTATCACTCACTAGGTCAGCCTCACCAAAGACATGGAAGCTGATTTACTGACCTAGTGTTCTTAGTGAAAAGGAGTTGCCGCAGCCCATTTCACTCTCTCCGTGAGAGACATCTTGCTGCCCACGGAGGGGTAGAGCGGATTAAAAGAGACAGGAAAAAGTACCGGTCAGGGCGAAAGAAAAATTCTCCAGAAATACTTGACTGCTAGCGTGTGAGAATATGAATGCATTGCTGTAATGCTTGTAATGTTTGCGCATGCATTACCGTTCTTTTTTGTGAATTTATGACAGCCACCGCGTCGTACAAAGTTCTGGGTCGTGTTCACGAGCGTATGACACTACCTGAAACTCTGTAGGACGAACGGTTACACCACAAGTCTGGGAAGGTGTACAAATGAAGGTGCAGCGTCGTCAGTTCGAATCCTTGTAGCAAGCTACAGCCTCCAACTTGACGAGCATATTTAGCCTGCATGCAAAGGGCAATCATATGACGCCACCCGGAGCGCTGTACGACGGACGGTTGCAAACCAGTTTTCGCACAAATGTTGGGAAAGCTGCCGCCACATGGAAGTCGGCCAGTAACGAGTATGTATAGACGAATGACATGTATAGAATTTTTTGAATTGGTGGTGATCGTCTTGCTGGGTGCGTTACATGGCCACTTAATGACGTCACCCTGTTTTTTGCCAGGGCTGGCATTTCCTGCTGCACCACCTGGCAGTACATGCGCGCGCGCGCGCGCGCACGCACGCACGCACGCACGCACGCACGCACGCACGCACACACACACACACACACACACACGTCGCCAGCATTCCTCGTAATTGGACTCGTAATGCTTTCGCCTTAAAAGGAGACTGGAAACACGGCGGCGCACAGGCGTGCAAAACCACACAAGGTTGAGCTAGGGGCGGAAGCCAACGAAGAGGGCGCTTTTAAGTGTATGCTTCCTAGAAGTGCCTCTCTTCAGAAAACGACTTAGGAGGAGGAGACCAGAGGACAAGAAGCGCAAAGGCACGTTGGACTCTTCAGAGATCAATATCAAGAGAATGAGAGAGAGAAGAGAACCTAAAATGACGGTGGGGTTAACTAGTATGAGATATCGGTTTTCCTCCCTTCGTTTGAGTAACTGGGTAAGAAATATAAAGAGGCAACAGAAAGGTGAGTGCAGTTAAAAATGAGGAGCGCAAAGGAAGGAAACAAAGAAAGACTTTGCGCGTCGCAAAGTCCTGTCTTGCCGCTCAGGCAATTGGATTAGTGATCTCTAGGAAGAAAAGTCATCATGGTGCCAACTTTTCGTTTCGCTGTCTCGCTGTATACTAGAGATTCTCTAAAGGTGCGCCGATGGTTCGTTGAATTCAGCGATAGTATTTTATACCTCGATTTTAAGTGCGCGATGCACCAAGAGTTGTGCTTTAGTGTTGTAATTTCTTTTTATGGAAAGCATCGAAGTACTTAAAGGCCCTGAATGAACAGTAAGTAACGCCAACCTATGAAGCGTGCCGCTGACCTCCTTCGCTGTGCATGCCCACCCTGTTTGACCACCCATTGGCCGAACGCCATCACAGGCTTTCGCGCGTATTTTTCTTGCATGCTTTGTCGCTTCATCCTCCCTCCCGGTGCAAACTCGAACGGTGCCATCGAGCACCAATGCGATAGCTTGTTCTGTAAATGCCCACCTGCACGACCGCTGTCTTGTTGCAGCGTCGGCATCGCTTTGACGCTTAACCTTGATGTTGAGGTTTTATTGCTCTCAAGACGCGCGCCGCAATCCTTAAAGCCATCCGTCCGTTCCTTTCGGTGCGTGTCTCGGTTTTTGCGTCGCATTAACGCAGCAGCGTGATATGAATGTAGTAAACAAGTTATAGCTCGCAGAATCTTATGCGAACGGTAGTTTCACATGGGTGTATTCAACGCTGAAGTCGATTTAAATCTGTAGCATTTAATGCCGTCGTATTAAACATGCCTACAACAGACGGAGTTACATCTAGCGGTACACCCTTCGTACTTCGAAACTCGCTGTCAGCGACGAGTTGTCAGTAGTGAAACAAACACGCCTATAAGTAAGGAGTTTTTGGACCTGCACTTTTGGCTATCACCCTTACCCTTTAATCTCTTAATCCTTTGAACAGTGCCATTTATGTTGTTCAGGTCTTCGGTTACACTCACTTATGTCATCGTCATTTGAAACGAGAGCAGAAAATTGAGTCACGAAGACATGACTTGTTCTTGGTTCGATACAAACGAAAAACAGCGGAGTTGACTATAAGTTTTAAAAGCGCTAACAACGGCTTCTTACTGGTACCAAACCTGTTTTATGTTCCCTGTCAATGAGCTAATACTTCTGCGTTTTCGCGGCCGTTTCATCTTGTTCGCATCTTTCGACGTGGATACTTGTCGATGAGAGCTACCCTGTTAAGAGTTTTACAATGTTTCGTTTGCAGACGTTCCGCTAAGATCGTTTTTACTATCTCGAGGACCTACGTTCGAAGTTTCCGCGGCAGCTGAGTGAACGGTGGTCACCTTCCTGCCGTTCAAGGTTTCTTATTATTTCGCATGCATATTAGAATGTAATCTTGAGTAAATAAAGCATGCCTTCCGATGTACTACAACTACAAAGCACTGAGTTTTGTGGTTGATGAAATCGCTGAAGCCATGTGATCCACCTTTATGGGGTTGTGGCCCTAACTTTTTGGTCATATTTATTTAGAAATGTACCTCCGGAAAATGCCGCACCATCCCTTTGACGCGCGACCAGAAACATGGCCAATGACGACGAAGGCAGAAGGATGCTGGGACGAGTCAGCTAAGAATTAATTCAACTGAACACTGGCGATAATAAGTTGATTTAATTTGGGGGCCAATATTTTTGTGCGGTTAAACGGCTTAAAATTTCGTAGTTATTTGTTGTTGTTGCCTCTTAAGCGATGGTATATACCCATGGTGGGGGATTGGCCAGTGTTTGAAGATCCAAACAGAAGAAAAATTCATCCAGGCTTATCTCAAGCGGCTCATAAAAAAATTGAGGAATCTGGGAAAGTGATTAATGAATTTTGAACGATGTTGAGGAGATTGGAATGAAAAACGAGGGAACAAAGAGTTAAGCATTAGAAAAAATTTATTTAGAAGAAATATTAAGAAATAATTTTTTAGAGAAAAGTAAAGGGGAGGAAGTGCTACCCAAAATCTCCCGGTCTCGATAGTATGCCTGTGAAGAAGCTCACACACCAGCTAAAGGCCATGCCCTCTGACGGTTGCACCGAAGGACAGGAAGACGGGAAGAGTAGACGCAACCGTAATTGGGTGAGAGGAATCCGCAAATACTTAATTCTCTGCCGTGCAAATCATCGGCAGGAGAGGATGAAATGGTCTAAAGGTTCAACGTCCCCGCATGATGCACATACATACGACGGTGTGAACCCAGAACGGCACAAATAGAGATGAAGACGAGGAATCCTGCAGCACAACACGGCCACGGAAACCTCACATTGCCTTGAAGCAGATAAACGAACGTATCGTGAGAAATTCAAGTGTTCATAGTCCGCCGTAGCAAAGACAGGTTCATATTTGAGGTTCTGACGTTGTTCGAAACGTTCATAACTGGACATGGCCAGGAGGGTAAGGTTTGGTCGGAGCTCGTACACCGTTGTCTTCGTCGTCGTTGGCCTTGGCTCCTTTCTGTCCCCGCTTCTATTCAATGTCGCCATGATTGGGCTCCCAGGCAAACTAGCCGCGATAGAGGGGCTAAATCTTTGCATATATGCAGACGACATCATCATGTTGATGGCAAAAGGAAATGGTGTCCAGATGGATTCAGCAAAGTGCCATCGAGGATGTTGAGAAATGTGTGAACGACAGGGTACTCAGATGCTCCCCGCTAAAATCGTAAATGCTGCTATACCAGCCAAAAGTATATTCAGTGAGATTCCCATGAATCTCACTGAAATCCCAAGGACTGGATATCCCGAAGGTGGGCAGGATTAGCGCTCGTCTACCGAGCCGGAGTACCCGGGTGTGAGATTCCCATGAATCTCACTGAAATCCCAAGGACTGGATATCCCGAAGGTGGGCAGGATTAGCGCTCGTCTACCGAGCCGGAGTACCCGGGTTTGACCCCGACCGCGGCGGCAGCGTTTCGATGGAGGCGGAACGCAGAAGGCGCCCGTGTGCTGTGCGATGTCGGTGCCCGTTAAAAATCGCCAGGTGGTCGAAATTATCTCGTAGACCTCCACTACGGCCCCTCTTTCTCTCTTTCTTCTTTCACTCCGACTTTCCTCCCTCCCCTTACGGCGCGGTTCAGGTGTCCGTCGAGCTATGTGAGACGGATACTGCGCCATTTTCTTTCCTCAAAAACCAATTTACCTATTAGCGTTCTAGGGTTACACATTGTGAGAAACGGTTTCAATAGGGTAACAATAAATAAGTTGGATCTCCGCGCGCAACAGACCTTTCATCTCACCCGTAGGATTGCCAACGGGTGATACGGAATTAAAGGAACAAATCTGATGAGATTCATACAAGCCTTCGTAATAAGAAGGATAGCACACGTAGCTTCTTTCCTTATTCTAAATTACGTGAAAAAGAAAAAAATAATTCGATGCGATTATTAGCAGCTGTGTCAAGGAAGAGTTGGAGCTGTCCATCCGAAGCCCCACCGAAAAGCTACTAGAACTTGGTCTCCACAAGAAGCTGGCCGATATCATAGAAGCCATAAAAATCTCGCAGTACGAAACAATGTCGGGGAGCGTCACGGGTAGAGAGTTCCTAGCGAAGCTAGGAATAAATTATGTAAATCAACATGGTCGAAAAGTAGATATGCTTAAAAGTGTGCTCCATAGGCTAATGATCCCACCACTAAGAATGCGCGTCTCGTCCAACACAAGGATCGCAGATGTTTCAAAGGCTATGCGACAGAAAACGTGGCCTACATAGACTCAGCTAATTGTGGGAACTGGAGAATGGTGATAGTGGTAGGTAGCGCCGAAATGCATCTCAGAATCGGCGTCTCAATTACGTCGAGCTGCCTGAAAATTGCAGAGAAAACTGCTTTCGCACTCGCGATTGCGAGCACGAAGGCTGAAATTACAGTCAGCGATTCCAAGGTTGCAGTGCTGAACTTCGCCAGAGGGAAGATTGGGCCTTTGACGAACGGAATCCTGCGGAGTACAACGGACGATCGAAAAATTGAAGTGATCTGGACACCTGTCCACGCATCACTCGCTGGTAAGAAGCAGCTCACGAACTAGCTCGAGATCTCGCTTTTCGAGCTGGAGGGAATAGCGAAGGCTTCACAAGTAGCGATCTTCTTGTGTGTTACCGAGAGAATACACATTACAGACTAAGCAGGACTAAGTAGCCCCCAGCCGAAAAAACACTAACCAAATGCCAGGCCACCCCTTGGCGTCGGCTGCAAGCAAATAGATTTCCCAACCCGGCGATATGCAGCGTTTTTTTTACCGGGGTGATTATTCAAATCTCTTTAAGCTCTGTAAAATAAAGCTAACCTTTATAATATCCTTAGGGAATGGCTCTTGCCTCTCCGGAGGGTCGCAAAATAAAGTCACTCGACCAATGGGAGGCTTTACTACTGAGCTCTAGTTAAGGGATGCCACTAGAAGCCGTCCGACCTGCCGACGCCGCCGCCAAGAGTCAAGACCTCTTGGTCGTGGTTTAGGCGGCTAGCCTAAATAAACTTCCTTTTCTGTTGGACAAAAAAGTTTTGCAGTAAATAAAGTGCTGAAAAAAAAGAGATATTCGAAACCCACGCCGCGTACACGACTTTATAACGTAACGAATTTTGTTACACGAAAACAGCGCCTGTCTCCGGTGACGTTTCGAGATCATGCTGCAGCACGCTGTGGGAGCTACGCTGCCAGTGTATCTACCTTGCGGATACCGTCGTAGTTGGAGTTGGCGTCTTGAGAAAACCAGGATTGGTCGAGACGCTCGCGACGTCACAACCCCATGACCCTTCAGGGGTAATTGAAACACACCAGAAGAACCACGCCATAGAACAGTGATGACGTTACCGTTTAATTCCTCATTGGTCTAGAGGTCGGGGCGTCATTCCAATACCACTGCGTAGTGCCTCTGACGAAGCGAAAGCAGTTGCACTGAAAAGGAATATGATCCAGCCGGGACTCGAACCGCCGCCTCTTGGTTTGTGTGGTTGGCCCGCTACCCTCGATGAATGAGCAACGTTCGTTCGACGTGTTTAAAGGGAGCTCTTGTGTGTCTTGTGATAAATGATAAAAAGCTGCATAAAATAAGAAATAAAATACATCAAACCAGATAACAAAGATAAAATAAAACAAACACTGGTGTCTGTGTGTGAAGTGATATGAAGGGAAGACCGCAGGCCGCTGAAGGAACCTGAAGGAACCTAGCGCTTGTCTGTGTCCTCTTTATGTATGACCTGTGTCTCTTTTACGCTGTACCGTGCAATGTGAACAGCTATTAACTTGCCCAACTGTCCGTCCTTCTTCTATTTGCGCTCTCGCGCCACACCATTAGGCGGAGCTGAAATGGCCCCCGAATGTTTTAGTCTCCGGTGTGTTCCTCTGCTCCACTTTAAGTTAGGCACTTGAATGGCATGTTTGCTGCTTATGGTAACGGTGCCCTTTTGTAATCTAAATATGTTACGGTAAGGAACAAGTAAAAAAACGATCAGATTAAAATATTCATAAACACGAGCACCGTCTCTATCAGTGCGGAGGCCAAGCAGTGGCGTCACTAGTGTAAACGGCACCCGATGCGGAGGCGCCGCATGACACCTCCTCTGACGTAGGCGGAAATATAAGTAGGAATCTCGGATGTACGCGTGGTTTTCTTGCAAATAATGAAAAAAACATTCTGGAGCTTGCTTACTTTTTACTGCACGATGACACTGCGATAACCCGTCGGCTCCGCTTTCGAGAAGGCACGGACCCGCGAGCACTCTGCGCGAAGACGCAAACTAATTCGTGCGCTACACACAGAGTTTCCAAATATTACCTAGTAGTGAAAAGGGCGCCACCGTCTATGCAAGTTTCTTAAAGAGCACTTCATCTACCGTGGGCATGCCGGGATGACGAGGTTTCGTGTTTGGTTTGCCTAGTGTTAGACTGAAAGCGTGAATTCTGCCTAGAAGTTGGTAGGTGCGGCTCGATGGTAAAGTCTGAGCGCAGATTCAGATATTTCGATAAAGCGTTTTTCAATAAATTTAACGCATGTGAAAGTGTGGTTTTAAGCTGGTATGGAAGCTTTCGCAATATTTGAACGAAGTTTGCCTCGAGAAGAGCTGTATTTTTACGCCTGAATCTACGTTTTATGCGCAACAATAGGCAGGCAGTCACCGCAGATCCGGATCATGAGAGGGAAATAACTAGAAGAATAAGAATGGGGTGGAGAGCATATGGCAGGTTCTCTCAGATCATGAATGGTAGCTTACCAATATCCCTGAAGAGAAAGGTATACAACAGCTGTATCCTACCGGTACTCACCTATGGGGCAGAAGCGTGGAGGCTAACAAAGAGGGTTCAGCTTAAGTTAAGAACAACGCAGCCAGCTATGGAAAGGAAAATGATAGGTGTAACTTTAAGAGATCGGAAGAGGGCGTAGTGGGTGAGGGAACAAATGCGAGTTAAGGACATCTTAGTTGAAATCAAGAGGAAGAAATGGGCTTGGGCAGGGCATGTAATGCGAAGGCAGGATAACCGCTGGACCTTAAGGGTCACGGAGTAGATTCCAAGAGAAATCAAACGTAGCAGGGGACGGCAGAAAATTAGGTGGGCGGATGAGATTAAGAAGTTTGCGGGGATACAGTGGCGTCAACTGACAAAGGACAGGATTAATTGGAGAGAAATGGGAGAGGCCTTTGCCCTGCAGTGGGTGTAGTCAGGCTGATGATGATAGAAGAAACCTTATCTTCCCTCCACTGCTGCGCCTCTACATGGTGAATGAGGTGTAGCTCCGCCAGCTTTTCCTATAGTGACGTTAGGAACTCTATGGCGCTGCGGATATTGTGCAGCACTTTGCGCACAGGTGCCAAGACTAGTGCTTTGGCTCGCGTATTCAAGTACAAAAGGCTGGCAGTACTGTGGTGCTTTCTGTACAAAGCTCAACAAACTAATGCGTCTCGCTCAATCATATGAAAGGGGCGAGTAATATAACACTCCGAGAGGAAGGCAGTAATAATGGCCGAGATTGAAAATATATGCGAGCAGCGCGACGTACTCAGCAACGAAGGTACCTCTCGCCAACCGACTGAACTGATGGATGACCTGTCTGAAATGACGGCCACAAGTTTGGATGTCATGCCAACTGACTCGGTTGGGATGTTCTTGTACTTGCCTGAATACGCAATAAAGAAAATACGATGGCCAAGTCTTTGCGGCAGCGGCAAGCGTAGCTGACGTGTTTGCACCGCCACGGGTTTGAATCTTGCTCAAGGCAATTTTCTGTATTCTACTGCTTCAGATCGTGTCATACATGCGACGAACGCCCGCCGCTTCTTCTTCACGATCTGTCTTCTAATGCTATCGCTATCAATTAGATATTGCGATATTGCGCCCTCCCTGCAACTTCATATAATTACAGAACTGTGTATAATATCATCAAGTCAAACCATCCTCGAAAAGCAAACCTTTTGCCATTGAGGGAAGCTGACAGAGATCAGAAAGCAGCTTGTATTGGGACAAAATAGTACGCCGATATTCCACTCAATTAGCTGTGCGGCCAGCGAAGAACCTTTACATTTCTAGGTTTGAAGCCGAGGTGCCGGTGCTAGTTTCAGGCCTTTTATTGCCGCAGCATGAATAGCGACATATCATAGGTGCAAAGAAACAACATCCAACACCATTGTTAATGCCAGTGAAGTCATTTTATTGCATTTTGATGCCTCAGTAGTCAGCCTGTCATCTCTGAAAAAAAAAGAATAAGGTGAAATAGTTACAGGGGCATTACATCATACTACAGTTCTTTGAAACAGGTAATCCAACAGTTCTTGCTTTAGAAGTTGGGCATAGAGCATTCTTATGATGGTATTCATTCATTCTTCTTCCTTTTCACTCATCCTTTAGTGAGCCTAGACCTGAGGAGCAGTAGACCTAAAATAGTTTAACATTCTGATGCCTACACAACATTCCAATGTGCAGTAGGAGGCGCCCTTCATCTTTTTTCGTTTGTTTCAGCTTTCGCTTAATTATGGCGCTGTTTCTAAATTGCCGCTTCTTTGTTTCATTCTGCAAAGGAAGGACTTTTGCGGAAATTGGTGACCGAAGGTGGTAGAAGTCAACAACTTATGCCTTAAAGCTAATGTAAACCATTAAACCTCATGCTTGGGTCCGTTTTCGCAATCTACGAAATGCACGTACTTCAGGTCGTTATGACAAAACATGCGAGATAAAATGGTTCATACAATTAAGGTACGCCTCTCTAAGTATTGAACGCACTTAAGGGACTTCAGTACTTTTCTGACATTACGTGAGGGTCGTTCATTACGAACAGGCTGCTCGAGCTGTTACTGGAGACTTACATTTCTTGAGGAAAGTGGTGTAGCCGAGTCCGCCGAGTCCGTAGCCGTAGCTCAGGCCATAGGTACCCAGTCCGTAGGTGTAACCGGGAAATCCGTAGCCATAGCCGTAGCCAGGGACGGTGTGAACAGTGGACACAGCGGCGGAAACAGGGGCGTGGTATGCGGCGTAGGTTGGAGCACCCACAGTGTAGGTGTACGGGTATCCGACGTAGCCGGAGAAGGCGCAGGTGGCCAGGGCAAGGAGAAGGCAGGCACGAAGCTGCATAAAGCGTCAACGCACATGAACAGGGTACAGTTTTGAGCGCGTCGCTATTCATTGAGGTTTGCATTGCAACGGGAATGATACAACGGACAAAACAACCACCGTAACTGCTTCCTTTGTCTATTTTGTTTTCTGCGCTAGCGCATACAATTTTAATGTGCGCGAAATTAAGGTGTTTGTGGCGTACGAATCTCAATATCTAAAGGGCAACTTGGTCGAGATGGGTTTAGTCATTGCCATCAGTGCTAAAGGGCGATTTGATCGAAATGGGTTTAGTCATGGCCATCAGTGCAAACACCCAAAGCTGAAGGTAATTCTCGACATTGTTTTTGCCCAACAATCGTTAGGTGGGATTATAAATTATTTGTTAAATATTTTTTCTTTCATTTCCTTATATATTTTGGTATGATAACTTTTACAATTTAATTAATTCTACCATATACAGTAATGTGACAAATCTGCGCACTAAAATTTAATATTCTGAGGCTTCCAGTTTTTCATAACTGGAACCATTTCATAACAAACATCTCGCTCTGGGAACCAGAACGTGAGATTAAAATTATCAACCAAACAATAATCCTTGACTGGTCTTAAGCGCTGATACATTTAGAGCCATTCTAAGTATATTTTAAAGCCAGCTACAACACAAAAATGGCATTTTCACGCAGTACTATTTTCACACTAAAACATCGTGACTGGAGAAGTTTAGTGCTGTGCCGGAGAGCAAGCCGATTCCAAAAAATATGAAAGCCTAACGTTGCCATTAGGTATCAGCCGGAAAGCGTTCCTTGCTCACCATGATTGGAGTTTGGAGAAGCTGTCGAAGCGAGTCCAGAATGCTTCAACTCAGGCAAGAGACCCCTTTATATAGCGACGACATGCCCCCTCAACCCCCTCATTTTACCTGAATTTCAACTCTGTGCCATACGGTGTAGGAGGGCAGTCTCGTTTCAGTGGAAGTTCGGGCGGGTCAACTTGACCTGCTTTTTGTTTTGAATACCATATTCTCTTTCTTCGGGTCATCTACCGTTTCAGACGCGCTCTATCGTGGGATGTGGACGGTGTTGAATGACCGCCAGGCCGCCACGTGTCGCGAGACGAGTGAACGTTCTATACCCTCTGATCTGAGATTAAAAACAGGCTGACCGGCGTGGAGGCTTCACGCGTCTCCAGCAAACTAACAACGGCTGCTTCGAGACCGGACATTCCGCCTATCTACATGCACGTCACGTAGTAGAGGGTGCCTGGTCGAGGCTCAAAGTCTAATATTAGCGTTTTATGCGCACAGCGCTCGAAAGTGCATTACGCGATTCAAGGTTACTCATCTGTCGTAAACAAGCGAAGCAAAACTCTGTGCTGTTTTGTTTAACAACTATTTACCTGAGAGCCTTGGTCAGACTGTTGTGCCGCAGCATGAACAGACATTCTCAGGCTTTGTTTCTAGGCGTGTCAATTGAATTGCAGATTAAACAAATGGGTAGTATAAACAAATTAAATTGGAAATTTTCAGTGAACTTTAGAAATCTTTTTTTTTGTGTTCTTGAAATGCAAAGAGATCAGCATGAGAGCTTTAATAATGTCCCCTGAGGCTATTTTAAAGCTGCGTGGACTCTTTCTTTTAACGCGAATACATCGGAACTGTCGTTCGCACGCGCATTGGTGTTTATTTATTACAGTTTTGATATGACCTATTTATTTGTGATTACACAAAGCGCATTCAGCATTCGTGAATTGAAATATGTTCCAGTGGTAACCATTGCTAACTTACTCTCTAATACAACAGTGGACACCGCGTGTTTGGACATTCTAGCTTTGTAATTTTTTTACTGAATAAGTCATTTGCTAGGCGTACCGCAAAACCAGCACCTTGTATGCAGAGTCATTTCGTACCTCTAAAAACTATCCGTAACTGTATTCCGATCTAGTCTGCGCCAAGAACAGATTAGTTAATATATAATTTGGCATCATTTATGTTTTATTTTCTTAGTGAGCATACTTCTTGTCGTTAGGTGCTGCCTCAAGTGTATGTATATGCAGTCCGAACCGTTTTACATCAAATAATCCTATATTCCTACCGCCGAAGTCCAGTTCAGTACATCTCCATAAACGCACCGGTTTGCTGATAACAATCACAAATCGCAGTGCAGCGAGGAGTAATTGGCTATTGAAGCGAGTTTGAAAGATCATTTTGCGGCGCTTAACAGCACGAGTCGAGTTTTAAAATTGAAAATTCTCTGTACTATTCAAATAATTTAGCTCATTAAGCGCCGTTTTTGTAATGCCCAAGAGGTAACTAGGCGTCAAAAAAATAACCAGGTCAGGCTGAAAATAAGCATGCTTTTAACCACTTTTCATCAAATGGAGCTCATACGGACCGCTGAGCATAGTAAACTTGCTGCCAGTGACATGGCGGGCAGGAAGGAAACGAGAAAATTTTCAAGGCAGTTAAATTAGTGCACTGGGATCATCTTGATGATTACGTCAGAATTGATGATGTCGGTGAAGGGAATAGCTAAGATTTAGCGTCTAGTAAAACCTCGGCATGTTACTAAGAAAGCACAATGGTCTTGCTTTTACTCTTTATGCAAAATAAATCTCACGTTGCTGGTCCACTTCTCCGAATGTAGAGAAATAAATGTACTACTCCGTAGCAGATATCTTTCTTGCTTCCAGCTCCTATAGCAGCTTCAAATAATACCATTTTTTAACACTTAGACAAGATAACTTACAAGAATTCAAGAATTTCATTACTTAGTGTATAACTAAACAACATATCTTCAATCACAAAATTTGATGCCGCCGTCGGACAATGTGAGGTGCCGCCACCGGGCATACGCGGTATTCACCCGTTCCAGATGTCCAATCATCGTTTCACTACACAACTCATGCTGATAGCAACTCACATGCCAGATGATTATGATCCAGTTCGGATTCTTTGTTCGCTCCTGTACAAATGTTTAAAGCCATGTGAATGAAGCTGACGGCGCAATGCATCCTGAACTGTTTCCGTGAAACCTGCTTTATGAGCTAAGGAACGACTAAAAAGAGTGTTGAAGATGAGCATGATTAGAGGCATGTGGATTTGGATCAACGCGTTGTTGATGCGCAGATAGTCGGGAATGAAGCCGCCAGAGGTGGCTTTGTTGGTGCGGATTGCGACGCAGGCATCGCAAAGTCATATACTGACGAAGCCATTGTACGCGGTGTGCGAGCGCTGCCCGACTGCCGAGAATCTGAGGATGACGACGAAAAGGCCGACATGCCTCGACGAAAGAACAATAAGTAATACCGGTCTTGAAGGCTTGGAAAGCATCGCAATGTGATGTCCTTTGAAGAGGCCGGCGTGCATAAGGACCTGTTGTAATAAATAAACGCCAGCTTTATTGGACTTCAGATTTCCGGCTACAGGATGAGAAGTACACTTCCAATAAACCTCGGATACATCGAACGCTATCCTTATGACCATCAGGTTCGTTATAAATGGACTCGACCGCATTCTTAGTTCCCTTCTTGGAGTGGAGAAAAATTTCTACATTTTCGAGAGTGTCCTCCTTTCTAAGCTTTTGCAAACAGTGTTCCACCTAACTCTTGCTGCCCCTTATGCTTACGGTAAAACTTCATATATTTGAGAAGTTTACTTCCGGCAATCTGCTGATGACATTTAAGCACTTGTTAATTACTTTAGGGGCTCACCGCATGATGAATCATAGCTGAAACATACACCTTTTTGTTTACCACAACAGTAAAACCTCGTCACTGTGGTTTCCGTAACATTGTGAGATCCTAAAAGGGAGGTAAACCATGCCACTTGACCAAGCTCCCTCGATAACAGCACATGTTCTAAATGCAGCCGAGAAAAAAGCATTCTGAGAGCCTGAACCTCCTTTCACGTACTCTCCTCCTGCAATTGCATTCGCCCATGTACAGGGTGATTTTTACATTATTTTACAAAGATTAATTGTTATACAAACCCTGAGAGATAATTCGGTAGAGTTTGGGCGCGTGGATTCTACAGCAAGAGAAAGAACATATGAATTTTAATAAATTGGAGTTTTGGGCAAGTTGGTAATTCATTGTTTACAGGTGTGCTTAGCGCGAGATGAACAAGCACTCGTCCTGTGTCCCTCTCTTGTCCTCGTTTCTCTCGCGATAAGCCTACCTGTAAAACAAAGAATATATATGTGACAAAGCTAATTTAAAATACCTATCGTAAACAAAAAATAAGCTTAGAGTTTATGGGTTTATGATTTAATTTTCTATAAGAAAATTTTAGGCTGTCAACTTCAAAGACGAGACCATTGTTTAGATTCTGAATCGACATTGTTGTTAAAAGCATCCAGTGACAAAATACTCGTTTGAGGGCTCATTGAATTCACTTTCGCACCTTGCCTATTTAGAAACTGTTGCTGAGGCACGCAGTGTCATAACCTAATTCAGGCTGACTTCATCTAAAGCATAAAAATCACAAACTCTGTTTGTACTTAATACGTAAAGAAAATTCAGGCCAGGTGTTTTCATAATTGCTCTCTCTATGCTGCAAAGCCAATTTAGAAAGCCTCAAATGTGAATTTTTCAGCTTAAATATTTTGAACCATGCGACAAAAAAAAATGCAAACTGGCCTAATCCTTCTGTATTCGCGGTCTTCCGAAGGACCTTTTTCTACGGGCTAGCGTTCGCAGGGAAAGTTCAGAAAAGTTTTGGCATCACTTGTTGCGCAACCTTCGGCGGCAGCTTAGCTGCTGTTTCAGGAAAATATGCGCCGGAGTTTTCCGAAAACGGACGCTAAAAGCATTTTGAGCAAATGTATTTGATGTTTGCCGTTTTGTTCCTCTTATTCCCTCTTATTTCTCCTATTTATACACACTGTTTATACACTATTTATGCACACTATTCAACTTGTGAAGGTCCTTCGCCTAGCGAGGAACCAGTTCTTTGGTAGTGCGACTTGTTCTTCATAATATAGCTGCCGGTTTTGGAGTCTTTACCGAACGTAACTGACACGTACTAATACATTCTGGGTTTTCTATTTTGAAAGTCACCGAAGAAGCGCGCAAGAACTTCATTATCGATGTCCACGTGCATATTTATTCAGTCGCAAAAGCCCCACTGTACGTAAACAAAAAGCCTTCATTGCTTCACGTTCCGGAGTGGAGAATTGCGCAGGATCCTAAGCAAGGTTTTTTCTGAAAATTTATATCGATTTTACACCCATTTCTATTGCTTTCTGAATATATACTCGTTTTGCTGCAACTCTTGCCTTATTAGGCGAATCCTGCAACGTCAATTGAAGTCAGTGGCCGCTGAGATAGTTCCGTGCCGTTTTCAGTAAAAAGTTGTGCTCTTGCTATTGATCTGTGCTGTGTCTTCGAGCCCGGTCAACCATTATACATTTACCATTCTGCATACCATAGCTAACAATTGCTTTCGTAGACAGCGTTTTGTACAAAGAAGGAAATTATTTACACGTATACTACTTTGCTTGAAACATCAACTTCGCGTTTTATTCAACGAATTACACAACTGTTGATTTCTCTTTGTTGCGTCTCTGTAAAAGAAAGAAGATAAAAGCACCATGAGTACTTCCACCGAATAAAAAAAAAAGCGGAAGCAAAAATCTCATCCAAGTCAAAAATAAACTTCTTGCCACGAGCAGCAATGCAGCGAATGAACCAAAAACTGCGCCTTATGACCAATACCCACCAGATAATTATGCTCAACACCAACCCGTTTACCCACCTGAGGTAAACTCCCCCAAAACTTGATATTTAAACGCATTAATGTCACGGTGACATTTCGAAAGAGAGGCTGGTTTATTCGCAAATATTTGAAGACAATTAAAAGAATTATCTGCATGCACATAATTACGCTGTTTGTGTTCTCTTAAAAGAGCGAAAGTTCCGTTTGAATGTTTACTTCTGTCACAGACAAAATCTAGAAACTTAGATAGTTGTAGGTTCTTGGAATGGGTTAAAAGAAATCCATGCTTACACTTCTTGCGGAACACGCCAGCGTAGCCGAGACCACCGAGTCCGTATCCGTAGCTCAGGCCGTAGCTGCCGAGTCCAAAGCCATACCCTGGATATCCGTAGCCAAGTCCGTAGCCAAGGCCGTAGCCGAATGCCGGTGCGTGGTGCACGGTAGACACCGATGCAAGTGGGGCGTGGTAGGAGGCGTAGGCAGGGGCAGCAAGGGAGTAGCCGAACGGGTAGCCGGCGTAGCCAGCAAAAGCGCAAGTGGCCAGGGCCAAGAGGACGCAGGCACGGATCTAAGAAATAGGCCTCGTGTTTTTCAAAACTGATAATTTCCAAACTAGCGCCATTGTCTGAAGAAATATGTGTTGGCACACTATAACATGTTTTATTCTCTGAAGTCACTGAAAATCCAAACATCTAAATGTGTAAATTGAACTAAATGCACTAATGTCCGAGATTTTTTTACAGAAGTTGGTTGAAATTTAAGTTAAATGCTTCAATTTGACGGGTGTCGTTTCGCACAACTATGCACGAGGTAGCGACTTCATAACCGGAATAGCTACTGATTTTATGACCTCTGCTTGAAAAGAAGTGGTTAAAACACGTGTCTGCGGCGTAAAGCTGAACTGCAGTGAAAGATGAAAATTTTAGAAATTCAATATAAATCGTGAAGGCAGCTAAAGAGCACCTTACCATGGTTGAAGGGGTAAGCAGCTGTGGCCGAGCAACTGATGAGCCCGCAATTGAAGCTTGGCTGTTTATATAGTCGTCTGAGAAGAAGGTGTTTAAAGGTATTTTCCACGAACTGTCTATTTTTTTTCTCCTTACTTACACAGTAATAAAAAAAGCCTAAAAACGTTTCTTCAAAACACAGTCATTTTAACACTGAAGGTGTAGAGGAGCAGACCGTTAAGACCTTGAATGCTAATCGCAGCGTTGTGAACACCCGCCTGGAGAAATTAAAATAGGAACAGTTTATGCAAGAGCTCGTGAAGTAGTTGTAAATTTTCCGTGGTTGCTTTGAAGACTCAATGATCCTAGAAATCCCCATCGAATGCACAAATAGTGGTTCATGCGTCGAGTAGATTCATTTAAAACACGTTGCAACCGGGAAAGGGCGCAGAAACAGCGGCCAGTTGGGAGCAGTGAGCGTGCACAGAGCACGCGACATTCACGCCAGAGTATGACGCGCACTCGGAGGCGTGGCTAGCGGGCTCTCCGCTGGCGCAGTATCAGTTTCGCCTGAACACGGCTTCTGAATTCTTTGCGCAGCAGCGGTTACAAAAGTTGTGCTTTCGAAAATTGTTGTGTCCCCTTATTGCTTTTGTGTGTGTGCGCCCCCGCGTCCTCCTCCTAACGACAGTTCGCATCCTCCTCCTAACGACCACTCAATCCTCTTCCTAACGACCGCTTGCCCCTCGTCGCACGCTGTCGCCGGATGCCCCCCCACGGTGCGCCCCCGCACCCTCCTCCTGTTCTGGGAAGCCACTCCCTCCCGTGGACGCTTCTCCACTCCCTCCTTTCTTCGGGCGGCCAGTTCGGCTCCTACCTCGGTCGACGCTGGTCGCACCCTCATCGGCTTTAAATAAACGAAGTCTAAAAGTACCGTGTGCGTCTTTCGCTGCATTCAACACAGCGACCGGACACGACAGTGGCGACGAGAAAGTGGATTCGACCCGCGCTACGCAACGCTATTGACAAGCCATGGCTACGCGAGGGTTTCCCAATCAGATACCAGAGTTCAACGGCTCATCGTGGTCATCGTGGGTTGGACGCCTTCAGTTCTACTTTGAAGCTAACAACATCACAGACCCAGCCTTGAAGAGGGCCAACCTGCTGACGCTGTGCGGGGAGCAGACCTACGATACTGTCTGCGCCCTTATTAAGCCAAGCACACCAGCGGCAGTGTCTTACGACGACATCGTAAAAGCGCTGCAAAAGCACTACGACCCAAGGCCATCCGAGGTCTACAGCCGGGCTCGCTTCCAACGACGAGATCAACTGGAAGGAGAAACTGTGAGCGCCTACGTAGCCGCGCTCAAGAAGCTCGCTGCCGACTGCAATTTTGGAACGCTGTCGACAACAGCTACCGGGCAGGAGGGAGACGCAGCTTCTTCTGCTAACACCACCATGCTTCCCTTGGACGTGATGTTACGCGACAGATTTGTGTGCGGACTGAGTGACGAGTCACTGCAGCAGCGCCTGTTCGCTGAGAAGGACCTCACCTTCAGCAAAGCTTACGACATCGCCGTTCGAGCGGAGAGCGCCGGTCACCAGCAGAGAGGGATTCGCCGGAACACCGAGCCGGTACACCAGACAAGCAACCAGGTGCGCAAGCCTTCTGTTGTTGTAAAATCGGTCAAAAAGGCACAACGCTGCTGGCGGTGTGACGACCAACACAACCCCCAGGGATGTCGATTCCAGTCAGCCACGTGTAATTTTTGCCACAAGCGAGGGCATATCGAAAGAGCATGCATTACGAAACGGAGACTTGCCAAGATAAAGTCACCTTCCCAGCCTAATCACAGCGTCAACGCCTCAGAGAATACGCCGCTATCTGATCTCCATGGAACAACATCAGCAACACCATCTGTGTTGTACGACCTGAACACCATGAATCTCGGCACGCGACCGAAGATTTTTACAGAAGTAAGCGTACATCACCAGCTGATTAAGTTCGAGGTGGACTCCGGCGCAGCCCGTACTCTGATCAGTGAGGACACGTTCCGAACTTCACAAACTCTCAGCGTACGACTACGCTCTGGTCTACCGCAATGGGAGTAAACATCAAAACGCCGATGCGCTAAGCCGTCTGCCACTAGACGCAACTGTTGACGAACCATTTCCACCAGGAGACGTTCTGATGTTCGAAGCACTGCCAGAACCTCCGCTTACAGCAGGCACAGTTGCAGCATCTACGCAGAAGTGCGCAGCTCTCCGGCTAGTTTACACAGCTGTTCAACAAGGCAACGTGCATAAACTCAAAGGGGACAACTTCGACGCTTACCGCAGGCGAGCTACAGAGTTGAGCACCCATCGCGGCTGCATCATATTTGGGTCCCGAGTTGTGATGCCGAGAGAACTACGCGCACAAGCTATGTCTCTCATCCACGCCGGACATCGGGGCATCGTTGCAATGAAAAAGTGTGCCAGAAGCTACATGTGGTGGCCTGGCATTGACAACGACATCGAAACAGTGGTGCGAGAATGCAAGCCTTGCCAGAGCAGCCGGAGCGCCCCGCCGAAAGCTCCTGTCCCAGAATGGGAAAAGCCAGACACACCATGGCACACACTGCACATTGATTTTGCAGGACCATTTGAGGGCTGCACTTTCCTTGTGGTCGTAGATGCCTACACAAAGTGGCTTGAGACAAGGCAAATGGGACAGACGACTTCGGCAGCAGTCATTGACAACCTCCGATCACTATTTGCAACGTTCGGCCTGCCGCGCAAGGTAGTGTCGGACAACGGAACACCGTTTGTGTCTGCGGAGATCCTCAAGTTTTATCGCGACAACGGGATCTCATCAGTTACATCGGCCCCCTACCACCCAGCGACAAACGGACAAGCCGAGCGCTACGTAGCCGAGCTAAAACGCGCCCTTGAAAGAGATCAGACAGGCTCGCTGCAGCGCCGCCTTGCGCGCTTTCTCTTCAAGCAGCACACGACGGTTCAGAGCACAACAGGCGAGACCCCCTCGAAAATGATGTTCGAGCGTGAAATGCGAACCCAGCTCACAGCCATCCTCCCCGAGCCAAAGGCAGAGACGTTCCGGGAAGAAAAAGCAATTCCGCGCTGCGGCACGCTTAATGAGGGGCAGCGCGTCCTCGCCCGACAGTTCCTGAAAAAGCCACGCTGGGAGGAAGCTACAATTGTCAGACGCATAGGCCTGCGCTCTTGGCTCGTCAACATACATGGCACAGTAGCACGCCGACATCTCAACCAGCTGCGTAGATTTACGACGCCGTCTGAGAGCTGTCCGCCAGCGGAGAGAACACGTGCACCATTTTCCCACATAGCCTGGCACCTCTTCCCGGAAGAAGAGACTTCGCCCAGGACAGACCCAGGAGACACAGCGAACAACAGCCAGCCTACAAGTGTTTCTTCCCCGAGCGCACAAAGCCAGCGCGCCTCCACGCGTGAGCGCCGACCCCCTGCACGATACCAGGCAACTTTCTAAGGGGGAAGGAAGTGTTGTGTCCCCTTATTGCTTTTGTGTGTGTGCGCCCCCGCGTCCTCCTCCTAACGACAGTTCGCATCCTCCTCCTAACGACCACTCAATCCTCTTCCTAACGACCGCTTGCCCCTCGTCGCACGCTGTCGCCGGATGCCCCCCCACGGTGCGCCCCCGCACCCTCCTCCTGTTCTGGGAAGCCACTCCCTCCCGTGGACGCTTCTCCACTCCCTCCTTTCTTCGGGCGGCCAGTTCGGCTCCTACCTCGGTCGACGCTGGTCGCACCCTCATCGGCTTTAAATAAACGAAGTCTAAAAGTACCGTGTGCGTCTTTCGCTGCATTCAACACAGCGACCGGACACGACAAAAATCTAAAATGTGGTATGAATATTACTTGCGACTGGTTACAAATCTGTCTCTGCATGAATTCGCTATAATTTATAAATAAACCAACATGCTGGTCAGCAAGGCATTGTCGTGCGCACCACCACTGTTATATTTTAAGGATAGCTCTTGTAACTAAAAAAAAGCCTTTGAAAACCTTTTGGATGAAACACACAGTGCACTAGATAAACAAATAATATTATTTCAGATAGTCGAACCCAGTTATTCCGAGCGCAGATATATCGATTGATTTCCAATATCTAACACAGAGTTTATTCCTTTCAAAATCCCTTGCAAATAAATACAGAAGACGAACAGTATATAGAATTCCAATCTCGCTGGTACATTACATGAACTCCAGTCTCCTTGCTCGACCGATACCGCATAACGCGCACCACACCCCCTTAAGTGACGCTAATCCTAACGGCAGGTTGAGATCACTTTTCACAAGCGGAGACGGCTGTGGTTTGTGCGGCTTTGGGATCTGCTCTTAAACATTGTGTTGATGTAAACGTCTGGTAGAACTTCAGGGCAGCCTTGATTCTGTTCTGCTTATTTTTGCCCGCCGCATTACTGTGATTCAAGGAAGGCAACCTAACTATGCCTAACAGCAGCCTCACATGACGTGCTTCGCTCGTATCAACTTTCCCTCAATTTTAGTAATAAATTATTTCATTTGTAGTGCGCTGGATGCAGGATTAGAAACCTTATAATCGGCAGGGACTGCTACCAAAGCGTCGTTCTTTGCAGCTTCGATGCGAAGCAGGTTAGGCCTAGCAACGCCAAGCGAGCAGTGCGCTCTCAACAGGTCAGCGGGTGACACGTGGCGGCAAAAAACGTGTTAGCCAAGGTGCCCTTTATTTTATTCTAGGTTCTATACAGCACATCACGTGACAGCTGTGACAGCGTGAAAGCTGTCACGTCGCGTGACAGCTTTAGTCGGTTATGTGCCAATGAAAATAATCACAATTATGTTTCCCATCCTGCAGTAATTGCTGGTCATTCGTTATAACCATTTTGCTGCGGTCTGTACAATCAGGTAGGCCCCGTCATATCTGACTGCAAAAAAGTATAGACAGGCTACTTTACGAATATTTACCTTTTGTACGAGAACGGAACGACGAACAGAACAGTATTAAAAAGTGCAGTAAAAAAAAAAAAAACATCCAAAGTTCTTTATTTTTTTTTGCGAACCTGTTGGAACCCCTTTGAACCGGTTCGAACCAGAACAGAATGTGCCTCCGGTGCCGAAACCGAGCCCGAACCCGAAAGACGCCAACCCGAACCCGAACCGAACCCGAAAAAATTCTGGTTCGACACCCTATGGCACGCGCGCTGTGGAGTGGAGGTCAAATGATCGCATCGATTTGTGCACGCCATCGATGGCTGATTTTCGAATCAGCTGCAAAATTTCCAAAAATTTGTCCAACCATTGCATCGACGGAAACCTCATTTCGATATTTTAAAAATCTATAGTACTGTAAACGGCCAGCTACAGGTATCTAATTGCAAGAGCGGTTCTAAATATAATTGTTAAAAATTAACAGCTAAAAGTTAGTTAACATTAATCACCTTTTTTCTAACATGCTGTTTGTCATTATCTACAGGGGGCATACCACAGTCAGTCTTCCACAAACAGCTGAACTGGAGAAACATTCGCACTTATAGCATACGCGGACACCGCGCGCTCTCCACATGTCGAAGACTCTTATTGCGATACCCCCGAAGTTTCATTCCGGTACGCTGTTTATAACTCGGCATTGCATTGCGAGAAAACCTTCGTAAGTTGTTCTCTTCTCATCTCACCAAAACCTTTGACGGTGTAATAATTTTCAAAACGGCTATTTAGCACGCAAGCAAGCAAAACGAACGCTTCAACGAATACAGAATGACCTTGTGCTTCTCAGCTTCAGAACATTAAGCGGATCCAAAGTTGCGCGCCGCCAGATGCCCTTTACTGCAGGTATGACTGGAATAAACACATCCTGAAGACTGGCCCATGCATATCTACACGTTTCAGACAAACCTTAGCACATGATTACTGCACCTAGATGAGGCAGAAGATATCTCGACTTAATTCGTGACTTCCATAATCGCGCCCAAAGATCTGAGTACCAAGGCCACCTCGTGCTTATCCTAGCAAAGCGCGCTTTCTTAGGGGAAAAAAAAAACAGGACCATGTTTTGCAGCACAAAACAAGCTGTTGCGCGATCCTTTGAGCTCAGTATAAAAGAGCTCCTAGTTGAAAGAGCGATTCACCAGCTGCTCCTTCAACAGCCGCACATTCATACAGCCATGGTAAGCTCCGGACTCGGTCTAGCGTCGACGATAGAGTTGATGTTACGTTGAGTAGCATACAGGCCCATTAAATTAATGTGCATTTAAAACTGATAAAGTTTACCAGATATCGTCAAATTTGTGAAGTTGTCTGGAAAGTGTGCTGGTATTCTTTTAGTAATTTAGCCTTATCATAATACATCTAATGTCTCGTTTTACAGTGCTGCGTCAGCAATATGAACTTTACTATATACTGCGAAGAACAGAAAAAATAAAGCGTGTAAGACTATCTAGCCTGTATTCGAATATGTAATCATCAGTTTCGTTATCTAGTTTTTTAAGGGTAGTCTCCTTTTATCACAATGCACAGCGGGTTCCACAATTTACTCTGTGACAATCACTTTTCAATCTTCAGATCCGTGCCTGTGTTCTCCTTGCCCTGGCAACCTGCGCCTTCGCTGGCTACGCGGGTTACCCCTTCGGCTACTCCCTCGCTGCTCCAGCCTATGCCGCCTATGCCGCCTACCACGCCCCCCTTGCCTCCTTGTCCACCGTGCACCATGCACCAGCTTACGGTCTTGGATACGGCTACGGAGTTCCCCACTACGGCTTCGGCCTCGGCAGCTACGGGCTGAGCTACGGATACGGACTCGGTGGCCTCGGTTACTCTACCTTCCTCCGCAAGAAATGTACGCATCACTTTTGTAGTCAGTTTTCGCAGTAGTTGGGGAAGCAAGACAATGCCAGCATGAATTTCCGCTACCAAATTTCAAATCTGCTTTGATAATTAAGATAAAACTATAGCTTCGTATAAAATAGAGGTAAATGCAACTAGAAAGAAGTAATATTAGACACTTTCTTGCACGTAGTACAGTTTTTTCGTATAATACGGAAAACAAAGGATTTTACAGGGATTAAGGAACCACAAAGGGAAAGGGGGTAAAAAGGGAAACCACAAAGGGGGTAAAAAGAGAAGAGATTAGATATAAGTATCCAGCTCTGTTCTTTAGAAACAAACACCACGAAAATACTTTTCGGGTAGTAATATCGTTGTCGGAAATGTTTCGTCTAAAAGCTTACTACCTGGTGAATAGGTTATCGAGAATTTGCATCATAAATAGAGTTACGTGAACCAAATCATCGTGTTAGCAAATTTCAGAGCTTCCGCTGTTAAAATTGATGCGTTGTCAAGAGTGGTAACATATCATTAAGCATAGACATTTCGCACGCGTTTGAATATTTTTTGCCCTGGTGGCTCGTAATGAATGACCTCCTTTTCTTTTTTCAGGAACAAAAAAGAAAGAGACCTTCAAAGAGCAACGACTGTTGAGTCAACTCAATAAAGAATCCGATATCAATTCCTTAAAACAACGTGTTTTGTTCTGGTTATTGTAGTTCCATCTTTCAGCGTGTCCCAGGCCGTTGTGCTTCGGGCGGCGCACGCTGAGCAATTTTCTTTTGAACTCATTTTTCTTTCTATCGGCCTGATGCAACAGATGCAACAGAACACTATGTTTTCAACGGACACTAAAACGTGGACAAATTGAAGTTAGCCTGTGTATATTATTCGTGATATTCTTATCGAAAACACACAAGTTTTACTGAAAACGCTGTTTTCATAAACTACAAAACGCTGAGAATTGAAAGAAAGATACCGCCACCACTGGCTGCTTTCACAAACAAACTGCGCTGACTAGAACACCTTCCACCACGGATCCTTCAGGCTAAGCTACTGCACCATTTACTTCCAAATGGGAGTAGCGGAGTCGTCGTTTTCGGTATTTAAGACACGAATCTGAATGAAGTGGGGCGGAAAAAGTTTCCTTTTTCTCTCTACTTTTCTCAGGAAAAAATTGCACCTTTAGCTGCCTAGAGAAGAGCAAACTAGAAAAAGCAATAGAATCTGATGCGACAAAAGAGCTGAGGAGGAGACTCCAATGAAGTAGAAAACAGGAGGACACAAGCTCTAACTTTCAACAAGGTTTATTGCAAAGCTCTTCGAGCGTGTATAAAAACATGGCCCGCCTGAAAAACTAGAAACAAAACGTACCTTCCAATAGCCATGATGAAGGAAAAAATTGCAGGATCGTGCGATGGGGGACTAGCTGGTCGCACATGAATTTTGAAAACAATAAACCATGCAAAAGTCAAGACACAGCAAACTAGAAAGGATGAGAGCGGAATCGCAGCTTTTTACTGGAGCGGCATCACCTTCCTTCATCAGCAGCAATGCTCATGCGCGCCAAGCACTCATGCACTCATGCAAAAGAAACCTCTGTTATTTGCGGTAAACGTGAACCGAAGCCTTACTGACAAAATTTTCAGAGCCATACATTTGTATCTTCAAGGCTTCGAAAATTTTGTGTGCCTTTTTGTCTGCCTCACTTCCGATGATCTTAATATTCTCGGTGGTTACAAGGACAGAAAGCCATGTGCAATTTTCGAGGCCATGAAGAGAGAAAGATAGGGCCCTAATAATAGTGTCAGTGAGGCTTCGGTTCATTTTTACCAGTAAGAAATCAGATTTCTTGATTTTATAAAGACGTCGGTGCTTGAAGTTTATGCGCATTGTTGTTGATGAAGAAAGAAGAGGTTGTTCAAATAAACAGCTGCAAGTCCGCGTTGGTCCTGTCTACTTCTTTCTTTTGTCCGTGTCCCTTGCCTGGGTTCTGTTGTGAAGCTTCAAATTAATGCATGAAGAAGAAATAAATCAGACAAATCATAAAAACAAGGATTTCGACAATTTCAACGATTGAATCTTTATTTGTGGGTTCTATAAAAGTGGTGCCAGCGCAATTATTGTGGTGCTTTGAAAATTCATCAGCCTAAATTTTATCACGAGTCAACATTTCTCTGTGCATGTTCAGTTGTGCACAGCGTACGAATTCCGAGCACACCGTGTAGAGTGCGGCAGGGGGTAGCATTTTCAGCTATAAAGTGTCAGGTTGCTCCTGAGAGCTTTGTACCAATGGTAATAAAGCTGGTTTGTTCTCTTGGGCACACCGTCCAGTCTGGTCAAAGCATGCATTGTCACATGTCAATACAATCGAGTACTAAATCGCCTACATACATTCCGGGAAGCGAATCTGTGAGTTTATCGTGCAATATGATTTTTCTCCGTGCTCTTGGTTAACACGTTTGCAAAGACTTTGAAGCTTCTCACGGGCACAAAAACAGCACTTGCGCCAAGTCGGGAGCAAATTTTTGTTTACCCGTACAACCAGGTTGGCAAATAACCATGTTTTTTTCTGATTGAACAATTTGATGAATTTGTAGCCAGCGTACCCTCGACAGATTTTTGTTTTTAGCACCGGTGCCAATGGGTTGAACAAAATGGCTCATGATTTATGGTTTATGGTAGCTTTACGTCCCAAAGCGACTCAGGTTATGAGGGACGCCGCAAGGAAGGGCTCCGGAAATTTCGACCACCTGGGGTTCTTTCACGTGCACTGACATCGCACAGTAAAGAGCCTCCAGTATTTCGCCTCCATCTGAAATGGACCGTCGTGGCCGGGATCGATCCCGCGACTTTCAGGTCAGCAGCCGAGCGCCGTAACCACTGAGCCACCGGGGCGGCGTGAGTTGAAAAAATAAATGAAATACCGTCAAGTCTACGAGGCGAACTCATGACGGCGCCACACGTACAACAGCCTACTTACTACGTACTCACACTGAATGCAGTGATTTTTAGGCCCTCCTGGATTAAAGCCAAAGGCGGCCCATTCCGTGGAGGCCGTCCAAGTAATGCCCAGGAACAGAAACGCAAACGAAAACTAAATTTTCGATTCTGACACTCTAGAACGCCACGCTTTCGGTCTCTTAGTAAGTCTTTCATGAAATTGTGGTATATTTTTGTACTATTTGAGAAGAACCAGGAGGCAGTGGATGAAATAACTGGTTGTGCGTTGGAAGGAAGCAACATTCGTCTAAACCAAGGAGCATAGGGTAAAGTTTGTTTTAAATTTCTATTGTTGCACAATGGGAGACTAGTAGTGTAATTATTTTCTTGTTTAAAAATAACTGAACAGAAGCGGAAGAAAAAAAAGGGCCACATGCCACCGCTGGGATCCGGAGGCATGGGAGATCCCACCGGCATGTGGCTGTTTTTTTTCTTCTCTTCTCTAATCATTTGCCTTAAATCCATAAAATAATTACACTGTTAGTCTCCCATTGATCAACGCTATTAATTAAAAAATAAGCAATCCCCTATGCGCCTTGGTTTCAGTGAATGTTTCCTTCCTTCATGTATGTCATATGTGCCCCTCTTTTTCTTTGTCTACTCGCTGGTATGTGGGCTTAACTTCTTTGAACTACACGTAGTGGAAGAAAGAACACTACAGATATTACTACCCAATCATAGAAGATGCAGCCTAATTAGCCGTAAGGTTGTCGCTTTACCCGTCCTCCATAAGATGGTATTCCTGAAAGAGGCGGTCAAGAGTAAAGCAACTAAAGTAATTCCCGGTATCTCTGATAGCCTGCCGCAGCCCGAGCGCGGAATGCTGAACAGGTTGGCATTGAACAGACGCAAAACCCCACTCGCGATGCTTTCATGGTTCGCGTGAGTCTTGCAGACGCTGGCTGCCGCTTCGCGGGAGAGCGTTTTTAATCCAGTCGCCGGTTTCGCATCGCGAGATGAGATGCTGACGCCGATCACGCATTTGCTCGGCTTTAAGAGATAGCAAATTCGAATCTAGAGATGGTCATTGTTTGCTGCCGCTTTCCTGTCGCCGCTCTTCGTGTTTAAAATACATATCTTACAGCGACCCATAATTTCTAACATGGTACCTAACGACTGAGTAGTGGTGCACTAAGAAGCCACGTCTAAAGAGTCATATATAACTTTATTTTGCTCCTCCCATTTTGAGCTGCAGGTGTGAAGGTGGCCACGTAGTGAGAGGCAGATATGTACTACGAAAAGCTAAAGAAAAAAACTACTCGACGCAAATGTGCAAAACTAATTGGCGGTAATAAAAAGTGCGGTTGTGCAAACGTTATTCTCAACTGGCTCCTTAGCGCGGTTCGCGCAATACGCCTGAATAAAGAAATTTTAGAGATAGTTGCTGGGCTTGACACTCATATTTTTGTATTCCTGCGGAATTCATTCTCAGAATCACAATCAGTTTATTTAAACGAACAATTAGTGCATACACATATTTGTTAAATACAGGCGGAGGTCCCAAAGCCAAATGCCGCACAGGGGACCTTTTAAATCTCCTCGTTAAACCTTCGAAAAATTCTAGGCATGCGAAAAGATTTACCGTCGCGTAGGGTAGGGTCGCACACTCGGCGTTTTCTAAGGACTGTTGCCTAACGTACCGGTCCCCTTATCTCGCCGCAATGATTTTCAGCACGTCCCTCTGGCCGCTTTTGCCGCCCTCGTTGCATACGCGATAAATTTCACCAGCATCTCTGCGAAATGGCATGGAGGCGTGAGCTGCAGCTGAGGAGACGAGAGACGTACCAAATGGAACTTCTCATTAAATGACTGGGCTTGCATAGCATGCACTACGAAGCGCCACTGATATGAAGCGTGGACTACTGGCTCTTATCAAGATTGCGTATTTCTCTTAATAAGCAAAATCTCTCAATTTCTGATATTGCGGTACCATGGTCTTGTCGAGTCGTGCAGCCTCGTGTGCGTGTGTTCTTCCCTGTGTGGCGTCTATTTCTTGGCCATATTCATCTCGGTTCTCTAGGATCACATTTCTGAGGAAAAAAACATACACCTCCGCCAAACCGAACGTTGATTATAGGGGCAGACTAGCTGTCGCGTTCAAGGGAGGTATTCGAAAGTGTGCAGTGATTCTATGTTTATATATTAACTGGCTCATTGGAGAATAATGTATTATTTGTACCACTCATGCAATTTTGCTTGCCTCGTACTCTTAAAATGCATGCCAATTTATGCGATTACGTTTTTCGCGCTCAGCAGTCAGCCGGGATTTGTCGTACTAACTGTATTACGGAAGCATGCGTGATGCACGCTGTTATCTTTAACAATGGTTGCTGTGATGCTTCTTTTGAAGGGAAATATATTTTTCAGAGAATTCGCGCTTAAAGCATGTGTATGGCTATCTTTCCTGCAGTGTCCGCTGAACTCAGTCACCGCCGCTGGAGCTTGGCTTAGTTCTCGTTAGAAAGCAGCTCTGTGTATATCGATTTGGGCTCTTTTTATGCGCTCAGTCTAACAGTAAACAACTATCGTTGAGTATGCCATAACCAACCATAGCCCGTTTGCTCTGGTGGGCAATGTTTCGAAAACGGAGAGAAACTATACACAAGTACGTTATTTCATTTGGAAGAACAACTTCTCGGTTTATTCAGTGATTTCTGCAATCCTTGATCCCTCTTTGTTGAACCTCTGGAAGAAAAAAAGACAAAAGGAATGTGAGTGCCACCACCGAATGAGAAATATGGCAACAAGGGAATCCAAATTCTCCATCCTTCAACTCAGAAATAAATTTTTGTCAGAAGCAGCAATGCAGCAAAGGTGACTGAAAACTGAATTTTATGTTTAACACTGTTCAAAAATGCGTTCAAAGAAGTCCTTCCCAAGGTATAGTCTTGAAAAAGTTGATATTAAATGCTCTTCTGCCACGATGGTGTTTGGAATAGGAGGTTAGTTTAATTGCATATATTTTTATACACTTAACACAATTCACGGCGTTCACATTAACGAGGCTACCTCCTTCATTTTCTTAAAGGAGTGAAAGTCCTCCTTAAATGTGCAGTTCAGCCTTAGGCAAGAACAAGAATCCTAAATAGATTATGTTCTTGAAATGGGCTAAAAGAAAGTCATACTTACACTTCTTGCGGAACACGCCAGCGTAGCCGAGACCACCGAGTCCGTATCCGTAGCTCAAGCCGTAGCTGCCGAGTCCAAAGCCATAGCCTGGATATCCGTAACCAAGTCCGTAGCCAAGGCCGTAGCCGAATGCCGGGGCGTGGTGCACGGTAGACACCGAGGCAAGTGGGGCGTGGTAGGAGGCGTAGGCAGGGGCAGCAAGGGAGTAGCCGAACGGGTAGCCGGCGTAGCCAGCAAGTGCGCAGGTGGCCAGGGCCAGGAAGACGCAGGCACGAATCTAAAGAATAGGACACGTGTTTTTCACAACTTATGATTTTCAAACTATCGCCATAGTCTAAAGCAATATGCGTGTGCACACTATAACATTTTTTATTCTCTGAAGTCGTCTAGAATCCAAACACCTAAATGTGCAAATTCAACGAAATGCACTCACGACAGAATTTTTTTTAGAGCAGTTGGTTGCAATTTATGTTTAATGGTTCAATTTGACGAGTGTAGTTTGGCACAAATATACAAAGAAGCGACTTCATAACCGGAATACGTTCAAATTAATTTTCTTTTTCACAACAGCACTCTGATAGCTACTCCTTTTATGACCTCTGCTTGAAAGTAGTCGTTAAAAGACGTGTCTGCGGCTTAAAGCTGAACTGCTGCGAAAGATGAAAATTTTAGATATTAAATTTAAATCCTGAACGTAGCTATAAGAGCACCTTACCATGGTTGAAGGAGTAAGCAGCTGTTGGTTGAGCAACTGATGAGCCCGCACATGAAGCTTGGCCGTTTATATAGTCATCTAAGGAGAGGGTGTTATTGGTATTTTCGACAAGGTTTTGCTTTTTTCTCCTCATTTACTCAGTAAGAGAAAATGAAAGAAAGCCTCGCTATGTTACTTGGAAAAGTTCATTTCAATACTAAAAGTGGAGAGTAGCCAACCCTGGAGACCCTGAACTCTTATCACAGCGGTGGTAACACCCCACAAGAAATAAAAAAGAGGAACAGTTCATGCAAAACGTCATAAAGAAGTTGTAAGTTTTGTGTACTTTCCTTGACGGCGCAGTGCACCTTCCCATGCCTATGGAAAGCACCAATTTCCGTCGCCACGTGTGTATCACATTCCACACACGTAGCAACGGGGTAAGGGCGCTGCAAAAGTGCCCTGGTGGGAGCGGCGAGCGGCCAGACACCACGTGACAGGTCTGTGACAGAGTGACGCGCGCTCGCAGGCGTGGCTAGCACTCTCTCCAGCCGCGCTGTTTTGTTTTCACCTTTAAGCGGCGCCGAAATTGACTTCGCTGCGGCGGCGTCTAGAATGGCATTTTTGAAAATCAAAAAACTGATATGGCCGTTACTTACGGTAAGTTAGAAACCTTTGAATAAATGAGATGCCTCAGTGTGATTTTTTGAGAAGTTCGCCATTGAATATTACTCGCCCAACCTGCAAACTAACAAGCATTAGATGTAATCTTTTCCACACACAGCTCTAAACGCTACGCTGAACAAAGAGTTCTAACTCAATAAGCCTAATTTTAAAAACCGCACACCCTTTAGTGGATGTTTCAGATACTGTGGAGCGCGAATATATCTAGCCTTATTATTTCGAGTTTTTATCTATATATCGAACACACAGGTGATCCCTTTTAAAAGTCACTCGCAAATGAATAGGAATGTAGTGTAGTATATCTAATTCCAAGCTCATCGGTTGATCGACATTGATCGAACCTTGTGCCACGCCCCGGCAATTGACGCTTGCCTAATGGCGTTCCTCGATCACTGTTAGCACGCACGCGGAGATGGCTCGGCTCCGCTGGTTTGGCCACCTCTTGGCAGCTCTGGGCAGCGCTAGCGCTGTGAAACCACGTGACGATGTGAACGCGTTGTAGGCTTGAGGGGGGCCTTCGGTCTTTTCTGCTCACCTTCCCCGCCATTTTTCATTATGCGGGAAAGCCTAGCAGCGGCCCTCGCGTGCCGTGCTTCACTGTATTCTGTGCCGGAGGTGTTGACTTCTCTTAGAGTTTTTCCTATTTATACTGTACTGGAAACAGCATTGAGCTTCCTGTATTAGGCAATGGCTAGTTGATGCAGGTTCGGCCTAGCAACGCCTTGCGAGCGGCACGCTGCCAGCAGATCGGCAAGCTGCACGTCGCTGCAAGAAGCTGGTCAGCGTAGTTGCTCTTTTATCTGGATTCTCGGTTTCAGATAAGCTTATATATAACCGTTTTTATGTATATCGAATTATCAATACAGCGAACTATTCCATGATCCCCTTCGAGTTCGGTATGCCCGTGTTCGACGGTTTTCTTTAGCGAAAAAAATCGTCCAATCAGTAATCTGTAATATCCGGGATATCGAGGATTACAGGTAAATAACGTTTGTGCACTAAATCAACCAATAGCTTCGGGACACAACAAATGCAAGAGCGCATGAACGATTCAATACGAGTACGGTACTTTTCTAGGCAACGAGAGCTTACTACGGAGTGTTTTTTCCTTAGACTACATTTTACACAGAAACTTTTGTCGCATTACTTTAGGGCAGAAAAAAAGCGCCTAGAGAAAGAGCAAAAAAAGAAACGGCAGCTACTCTCCTTTTAAAGTCCAGTTTTGTACTATATTTACTAGTCACAAACAACTCAGACTCCACTGATAACCGAAACTCATATTATTGAAAATACTGTTCATTTTCAATGCAAACGGTCTCACGGGCGGAGCGTAGGTTTAGGGCGTCAGAATGTGTTAGTTAACCGCGGGTTTGAATTTTACAGGAGAAAAACAGCGTTGTGTTTTTTCTTTTTTTTTCCCCTGAGAAGGAATTTGATTTTATGAGATCTTTACCTAAAAATGTTCATAAAATTTTAAATCGAAAGTTTTTGTTGAGTCATATTGACGCAAGAGCAATTTACCCGCTTTATACCAGTAATGCGTCAGAAGCTCGATGAAGGGTCACTGTTATATCGTGATGTTTTGTGAACTTCCGTCTTTAGGCACTAACTTTTTTTTCGTTCAGTTTTTTTCACTAGGCTGTTTCCGAATGATGGATGGTGTGGTTCAAACATACTTTTCACGTGTGCCTTGAACCTCGCTTGGAATATCTTTTTGCGTCTTTAAGCTCAGAAAATACATTATGGAATATCAGATGTCTTAATGGAGCTCCTGATTTTTTTAATAGCATTTTGAGGTAGAAAGATGGCTTTTTACTAATAGTAACGTCATTGCTCCAGAACGTTAAAAAGAATCTTCTCAAACAACTGCTAATGACTAACGTCTTAATAAAGATTGGCTCCCGGTTGCATTTCGAGAATTTCGAAAAAGCGATATGTTCCCGCAGGCGGGGTGCGCAGTCATGCACCCGGGCATTGCGGCAATGCACGGGCAATCGGGCTTTGCGCGGCGGTTAGAACCGCAGCGTGGGTGGCACAGGAAAGATTACTTAGCATTAGCGCCGCCCAGTGACGTGCACTTGTACGCGTCGCCTTGCGTGCACCACAGGCGTCCACCATCGCCTTTAGCACACCGCGTGAAAATTCCAAAATATGTACAGCCGCTACGTAGGTGGTAATAAATTTTAAAATTCTAAAAAGTGATTTGCTGCCGCATACATCCAGCTACAGACCTGTAAATTCACATCAGAATCTATCTATAATAGTTAAAAAGTAACATTTGAAAATTAGTTAAACGGTTAACAGTTATCCTGATCTATCTTTTTTTTCTGATGCCACGAAAGCAATTTTTTTCTCCAAAACTATTCGCAGGCTTTCCTGGAACTTTAGGTATAGAAACGGCTCCAGTTTATTTCTTGGTTTATTGAAGATTAACGTCAAAAAATATGTACAGCCGCTACGTAGGTGGTCATAAATTTTAAAATTCTAAAAAGTGATTTGCTGCCGCATACATCCAGCTACAGACCTGTAAATTCACATCAGAATCTATCTATAATAGTTAAAAAGTAACATTTGAAAATTAGTTAAACGGTTAACAGTTATCCTGATCTATCTTTTTTTTCTGATGCCACGAAAGCAATTTTTTTCTCCAAAACTATTCGCAGGCTTTCCTGGAACTTTAGGTATAGAAACGGCTCCAGTTTATTTCTTGGTTTATTGAAGATTAACGTCAAAAACCGACTCAGGCTATGAGGAACGCTGTAGCGAAGGGCTCCGGAAATTTCGACCACCTGGGGCGCTTCAAAGTGCTCAGACATCGCACAGTACACGTGCCTCTAGAATTTCGTCTCCATCGAAATTCAGCCGCCGCGGCCGGGAACTAACCCGCGTAGTTTGGGAACTCGGCGGGGAAGTTTATTTTTCATTAAAGCAATCTGTGGGGCCGTCTTCTTCACTGTACATTAAACGTTGCTTTGAAACCCTTAGAAATGATTGTTAAATGGTTGAACAGGGCTGTCTCCTAAATCCAGATGTTTGCGCATAATTTCTCTTCCGCTAACACAAAAATTCTAAGTGCGATTACCACTTCTCATGAACAGGAAATGGCCATTGCGAAAAAGCGAAAAAGAGATTGCAGCAGTAGCGAAAAAATAAAAGAAAAGGTAACCCAAAACGAGAGATTAGGTGCAACCATCAAGTCCAGTCCTCTGCAATCAAACCCGCAACATGACTACGTGTCGCTCCTATTAGCCTTCTTATGGGCAAACTTTTGACTCAATGCTGACTTTCAGGTTGAAAGGTTATGAAGAAAATATATTAAATACAATGCGAACCGGAGCACAATAATGACGCTAAGCATTTTTGGAGCTGGCATGGTGAAAACTGACGCGTTGTTGTGTTTGGAAACTTGGCACAAACCGTAAATAATTTGCATTTTGTGGAAATTTATTTTGTTGAAGCGATGCTTTATAACAGATACTGCTCTTTTTTTTCAGGAGCGGAAAACACAGGGAGCTTCGGCGAATGAGGACTGTTGACCAACCTCAAATAAAGCGCCTTGTATTCACTCCCAAAGCCAACGTGTTTTATTAGTCATCATAGTTCCGTCTGTGCCATACACGGTGCGGAAAAGGCATAATTATTTTTTATTCCTTTAGGCTGCCGCAAACTAATTTCCATAATCGTGCTCTTGCCAGTTGGAAGATGTTATTTTCTTGTTCGGTGCCCCTTCTAATTCGCGTAAACATGTCCTGAGAGATCAACGCAACGAGTGTTGTTACCGAAAAGGAAGCGTTGAACTGGCGCCGAAGATGATTTCAAAATTGTCTCTGCTCATTTTTCGCAACGCTGATTAAAACCCGACATCTTTTTCTAATAATGGAGTTTTTATATGCTAAGAAACGTAAAAGATTGAAAACCAAGTTTCCGACACCACCTGCTGTTTTCGCGAGCAAAGAGCACTGACGTGAATTTCGGATCCTTGATTGATTGATTGATTGATTGATTGATTGATTGATTGATTGATTGATTGATTGATTGATTGATTGATTGATTGGACAACCTTTGTTCCATCATAAAAGACGTTTATCGCCGACCCCAGCACGCAGGCCTGGGAGCGGCTAAGATGCCGCATCACTGACTTTCCACTGGCGTTGACGGAGTTCTTTTTGGTATCTGTGCCAGGATTCTGAATGGAGCGGCGTCAAAAAAAAATACAATTTTTAATTGCACGTTTCTCTGCAATGAATGCGTTTCGAGCAGATGAAAAAATGTCGGCAAAGAATGAACTAGAACACCAATCTTCTTAAACAAAAGCGCGCTAGAAAAGCGGGTGGTGGGCGCCGTCTACTCCGAGCAATCTCGCACTGTAACATATCGGCACTCTTTCTTCTTTAGAACAGCCAACGACTGGAATGGCCCTCCGTTCAAGGTGGCGACCATAATAGATCTAGTTCATTTCAAATCTGCCATCTAAGATCATCTATGTCCAAAATAATGCAATTTTTTCAGCCCTCTCCTCATGTAATTAATGTCTTTGTGGACCTTAGAGAAATAAAGAAATAAATAACGAAATAAATAAATAAATAAATACGAAAGAGACTAGGATGAAGAAGAGAAAAGGAGGATACATGGGCAGGCTCAAAAATTTGAAACAAAGTGTACCTTCCATAGCCAGGATAAAGGTATGAGGAGCCAAAATTAATGAGAAAATAAAAAAAAATATTTTATACTGTTTAAAAACTTCACCTTTTTTTGCCAGCTGTCCAAACCCGGTGCTAACGCAATAATTACGACGCTATAAAAATTCGTTGGCGTAAATTTATCACACACCAACTGTTCTCTGTGCCTGTTCAGTACTGAGCAGCTTAGGAATTACAACGCAAATTGTGTAGAGTCCGGCAGGCGGTCCCATTTTATGAATGAAGTATCAGATAGCTCCTGACAGCTTTGCAAGCATTGTAACGAAGTACATTTGCCCTGTCAATGAAGCAATTGACAGTTACGTGAATGCATGCATCGTCGAAGGTCAAGAAAATCGAACACACAATCGCCTCCATCCATTCCATGTGGCGATTGTGAGCGTTTATCGCACCATCCGTGTTTTATTCACGATCTTGGTTTACGCGTTTAAAATGGCTTGTAAGCTTCTCATGTGGAAAGGTAATAATTTCGGCGCCAACAAGACTGCGCAACTTCGCTTGCCCAGATATACAGATTAGTAAAACAGAGAACTAATTTTTCCTGATAGTAAAATTGGATGATATTGTACCCAGGATCCACTTAACTGATTTCAGACTCCTTGCAATTGTGTACTGAACGAGACTAAAAATGTGAATACTGGTCAGCTTGCCAGGGTGAACAGGTGTCCGCGTCAAGTATACAACAGCCTACCTCCCATTCCTATTGAGGGCACTTGCTTTCATGCCCTCTTGAACCAGAGCCGCTAGCGGCTTACTCCATGACGACTTTGAACGGTATGGCTTAGGAATAGAAAAGCGAACTCAAATAAAATATTTCGATTGGGGCCTTGAGGGACGTCCAAGCTTTCAGGTCATGAGTAAGTCCTCCAATGACAGGGTTAATCTGAGACACGTAGGGGAGGCCTTTGCCCTGCTGTGGGTGTGGTCGGGCTGATGATTGTTTTACTCTGACAATGTTTGTAATGGATCCATCGCTAGCCATAGCGGGTAAGGATCGAGATGACTACACAGCAATTTCTGTATCAATTTCTGCGTGAGTAAACGTTCTGATTCAGATTCTGATTCTAAAACTGTGGCACTTTTTGATCTGGCGGAAACCAGAAGGCAAATGTTGAAATAACTGGTGGCTCGTGGGAACTAAAGTCGCAGAACTGCGCACAGTGGTACAAATAACACTACAAACATACTTGTAATGTCATTCATTGGTACGAGAGAATTAAGACCGCAAAACTGCGCATAGTGGTAAAAAGAATAATACGAAAATTCTTCAAGCGGAATTTATTAGAATGTGTGAATTAAGTCACAAAACTTTGCATAGCGGTAGAAAGAACACAACATAATACTTCAAGTGGAATTCATTATACCTCAACACGTAAGGGGACAAGACTGGCGCTGGTGCTTTCCCTGAACAAGCGCTTCCACTGAAAAGAAATATCCCCAACAGACTAAAAATACTTCCGCCTTGAAAACATAAACCAACTAGCCACCAAGGAAACGCTGCTGAAATACAAACAAACAACGCGACCATAGGAGGTGCTGCGAAGTTCAGAATCACGTGGTCGTTTAACCCGGGCTGTCTAAGAAGGTATTCATGAAAGAGGCGATTAAGAAACGCGCAGCCTGCGTATTTCTGGGGATCTTTGATAATCTACCGTAAACCGAGCTCGGAAACGTCAACGGATTGCGGATAAAGACTCCCACATCCCCCCCGTGACGCTTTTGTTCGCATGCCTCTTGCGACCGCCTAGATACGCTTCGCAGAAGCGCATACATAATCCAGTCACCACTCTCTCTCTACGCATCATTGTCACGATAGTGTCACCTATTACGCCTTCTCTAGAATTCACGAGCTAGCGAATCCGAATCTCAGGGCGGTAATTGTCTGCAGTCACGTTCGCGTGGCCGTTCTTTATGTTTAGAGTGCTAAGCTTCGGGCGACCTATCCTTTGTGTCATGGTATCAAAAGGCTGACCGCGGGTACACTCAGGAACCACGTTTAAGGAGACAAGTGGAACCAGACTTTCCTCCTCTTTTGAGCTGCAGCACTGGAGGTGTCCACGTGGTCGCAGACGGACATATTGTACGCGAACCCCAGAAACGAACTACCAACAGCTACTCTGCAAAATTAAATTAAGTTCCGCTAAGTCATTTGCCAAGTGGTCTCTTAATGCAGATTCCGCGTAACGCGTGAATGACAGGAAAAAATTGCTTTATCTGCATTCAAAGCCGGACATGGAAACGACGCCTAGTGCTTCGTGTGGTGCAAATGGTCCTCGCTCTATTTCAGGACATTCAATACGGTCATGTGCAATTAATCAAGAATTATAGAGCTTAATATTTCGACAAAAGCAAAAAATACCTAGCAAAGGCATCCAAGTAGCGTAAAAAAACATTTGAACTGAAGTGGCGTTTTGGATTTCACGAGAGCCACTCTCGAGTAGCCGCATTGGTGGCTGAGTGGTTGTGGGGTCGATCCGGAGGTCACCTGTACTTAAACTGGTTATCAAGCTGTGATTGGGGCCATAGAAACTTGACTCCACCCAAAGGTTTTGACCTAATGTGCAACACGTGGAGCCTGTGCGAGGACCGCCAGTTTGTCATTTCTTCTTGACGTTCCTTCGTAGAAGCCTCACAAACCTAGATCGCATTTCGGGCGGCACAGCATGGCATGATAGCACTGAAGCGGGCAGTCAACATTCAGGTAGGGGAGAGTGCATGACTACGTGACTTGCATGAGGGGCGAAGGATCGAAGCAAGGCTTCCTTAGTTAATGCTCGCCGCCTGCCAAAGCACATTCACGTGGTCAACTCGTTTTCATTTGAAGGCAGTCCATATTTAACGTTCCGGGTGAATACAAAAACCATAGAGACGCCGCATTCGCGGTTGATGCCCCACCGAGTCATGACCAAGGACGTCTGAAGATGGGCTTATGCCGCAAAAAATGAACACCGCGTAAAAAAACACCCGCTTGGTCATTTGCAATGCTAAAACACTGCACCTCTGCAAACAGTGTGCGAGGATGTACAGAAAAACCCACGGCGTCCTACTCGTATAAAAAGAGGTCTGGACCTCACACAAAACATCTGCCCGCTTCTCTTCGAGAGCTGCCCCACGCAAGAACAATGGTGATCAATTTTTTTTCATTTGTGTTTTCGCAAAATCTCAGTCCGTTTTGCAATCACTGGCTCTCAGGGGCACAGCAACTCAGATACAAATTTGTAAACTTACTAAAAATTTTCTGTTTATCGAATTTCTCCTCGACATTATAGCAGTTCCTGCAGCGGCCAATTCCACTGCTTTATCTTTGCGGTGCTAAGATTGAATGAAAAATTTTCTCAAGGCAACGTTTTTCACAAGCGTTCCACGACATACTCTATCCCTTCGTATCACAGTATCGTGTTCATTCCTCACTTTGCTATATTCGTGCTTGCAAAATGACTAATTTTCCTTATGCAGGTTTTTAATTTACTTTTAGAACATATATACTGCATTTATTCAAGATTAGTGAAACTTCGCATCTCTCACTTTATCTAAAAGGCTCAAGAAAAAATTGGCTCATTCTCCAGCACTGAAAATATTCGCACCTTCATTAAACCAGTCTATCTCTATACATCGGCTTCTCCTCAGGGTCGTAATTAAAATAATGTATCCATGCGATGGTGCATTTGAATGAAAGACGGAGCAAAGCAATGAAGACGGCGTGCCAACATATGCCTGCCTGCGTTCCTGTTTTTCGCAGTTCCGCACCTGCCTTGTCCTGGCTCTGGCCACTTGTGCCTTCGCTGGCTACGTCGGCTACCCCTACGGTTACGGCCTGGCTGCCCCGACTTACGCCGCCGCCTACCATGCCCCACTGGCCTCTGTCTCTACCGTGCACCACACTCCTGCCTTCGGATACGGCTTTGGATATCCTAGCTACGGTTTCGGCCTTGGCAGCTACGGCCTGAGCTACGGATACGGTCTGGGCGGTCTCGGCTACAGCACGTTCCTCCGCAAAAAATGTGAGTGGCTTGCGCTCAATTTATATTTTTAGCGTTCTGGAGATTTTATCACCATATAGATGACTAAAGAATCGCAATGTTTGGAAGTCAACGAAACTGAACCGCGAAATGTGCAACGAATCATTATCTGAGAGATTTCATGAAAATACAACGCCCTTTTAGCCACCACCAATATTTTCTAATCAGAACAAACACGTTTTATGCGGGACTCCTAACAACCAAGCTTTAAGGAGATGCAAATAATCCTGTTAAGGGAGTGCTAACTGACCAATCTTGGGATACGATAAACAGCGCATACTCGTTACCAAAATCAGCATTGCAGCAAGCAACGCAAGACAATTTGCAACAATATATGTGAAATTGCCCTCAATTAATATGCTATTTCTATCTCGAAGTAAGCTCTGTTTTAATGGAAACCATTTCGATAACGGCAGATGGCAATTTTGAAGTTTCTTATATTTGCTATAACATTTTCTTTTTTTTTCCAGAGGGAGGACACTGAAAAAAATGTCCTGGCCACAAAATAAAAGAAATATGAAAGCAGAAATTATGCTTCAGCTTCTTTCTTTTTTGGACAGTATTGTCCTTTAGTGATCCCGGCTGACGTCGATATGACCGAAAAGCCGTGAATACAGTACCGTATTAATTCGGCTATTGTGGGGTACTCGTCACAAAACACAGTGTCGTTCACTCGTCGACTAGTCACGGTCGATGAAACTACCCGCGTATGTTAATGCGTACTTGCAGCAACTGCAAACAAGTGCCTCAGCGCTGTACTATAAAAGCGAAATGGTCTGAAATTCAGCAGAAGCAAAAGTGCTGCAATGAAATTATTCTTTCCTTTCCCTCACATCGTTCGCTCGTTTGCTGTTTGTGATTGCCGCAAGCGCAGCTGCGTCACATTTTCGCTATTTAGAACTGGCTGATGCTGAGTGATAGCGCTTGTCTACCGCCGATTAAACTAATCCCAAAGAGGGAAAAAAAAGTTAAAAAAAATCGACCGACGTCAGAATCACATCTTTATATATCAGTCCTGCGCAGGTATGAAAAATGCTTTACGTCTCTAGTGATGTCGGAACTGTGCGAAAGCAATTAGTCACTAGTCATCTCGCAAATAGCTCGCAAGGTCGGACCAGGCTCTAGCTTCCTAAACCTTTGAGCACGATTCACTGAAACTGCCCCCGCATCACTTCAACGGCAGCTCCCACAGAACGGAAAGTTGTTTTCCTCTCATTTTTTGAAAAACCTACTGCTGCTGCAATACGCCGAAGATGTAAAGTGTAGTGTTACGAAGAATGACTTGCGTTGATTGGCAAGAATTGCTGTTTGCGATTCGCTACAATGATTGCTCAACAGTTCCGTGTTTTGAATGCAGCTAGCTCGTTCTAATAACGGGTTGCGACCCAGTGCACATCTCGCATATCTACCGCAAGTGCATCCCGCAGTAGCCTACTCAAGCTTATCTAACGTTGCACGTAAACCGAAAATGACCTCAACAAAAGCTCCTGAGAAAACCGCTTCTATTTACTAGAAAACCTCATATAAGCAGCTTGGTGCCAATCGCTCTTGTTTGAGGGGCTTGTTGCAAATACTGCTCATATCCGTGGTCCAGGCATATTTTAACTTTCGCGCGTTGCTTTCCGTGCCATGTTTAGCGAATGAAAGTTGGATGTTCTGAGAGCGGGCACTGTTCACGTCAGACACAATACTGGCTGCCCGTGGACTTAAGCATGGTCCATACGTCGCTCCGTCCTCACACTTGCTAGGGGCAGGATTGTAGTGGCCAGAAAAACCTTTTCACAGCGGTGGTGCGGGCAGGGTACTTTTATATTTATTTCTTTCTAAAGCCCTTTCTAACATATGTCGTTTACAAAGTGCGGGCTGGACAATTTCATTTGTAGTTCTTTTTCTTGCCTATCTACTATTTGTCGTTTACACATACCCAGCGCTCTCCCTCCCCCCGCGATCCGATGAGCCAACCTCGTTGAAGTAAAGATATTCATTCTTATTCCGTTCCTAAGAAGGAAACGGAATGCTGCTCTATGTACAGATTTTCATGAACCTATTTTCATTTTTGAGACGGCCTGTCGCTGAAAGCGTTCATGTCTTGTAAGTAACCGGTTGCCTTTATCTCGTTATCGAGCGCCGAACGTCTGCTTGCAGCAAACCATCAATGAGTAATCTTTCTCTGACACTTGGCCATTGGCGCATTTCCTTGAAGTGGAAATAAACACAATGTGGCAACTTTGCGTTTGCTTCCTTCTTTTTGGGGACAACGAGAGCATCTCGGCTTGGTTAATGCGGTGTTTTCGATCACGCAGTGTTGTTATAGCTTGCAGGTAAGTCAGGGTAGCTAAACTTTCGACTCCACAGTTTTTCCCACGCACACCTAGTGTTCTTGGTCTCGTCTAACTTTCACCTGCCATTCAGTCAAGGATGCGATGCGGACAAGTGCAGACAAGAAAGTCCGCAACATCTACAGCGCAACTCGCCATTAACGGACGCGTGATGGGGTATCTTGTGGCATAGTCGATGGAGACAGCAATCCAATTATTGCCAGATCGGGTCAGCTGAAAAGGACCAAGAAGGTCGAGACCGACGCGATAGAAAGGACTGGGAGGTATGTTAATAGGTTGGAGATGACCAGCAGGCAGCATAGATTTTTTTTTCAGCGTTGATACACGAACCAAATGGCGACATAGCGATAGACGGCACGGCATAATCCTGGCAAAAAGAAACGGCGGCGAACGCGGTCGTATGTCCGAGACACACCAAGATGTCCGGCGGTTGGCAAGTCGTGAAGTTCGGACAACACAGCTGAGCAGAGGCGCTGAGGTACGACAAGAAGCAGCTCAGACCCTTCAGGGTGGATATTTCGCCGGTACAGAATGCTATCTTCAAGCACAGAAAGGCGCAGTGAGGAATCGGAGCAGGCAGCGGCGAGTCCTTTAGTGATAGTGCGTAAACAAGGATCGCGTTGCTGTTCGGAAGCGACGTTTAGCAAACAGCAAATGGCGAAGAGAGAAGGTTCCGTGTCGTTTTAATTTGAGTTAAGTGGATCCACAGGGTGACGAGGTAAGTAGTTAGCATCCTGGTGCAGACGTCCGGACTTATACGCTACGCTGAACGAGTACTCCTGTAGTTTTAAGGCCCATAGGGTTCTTCAGACAAGAAAGCCAGCAAAGGGAGTGGTGGTCGGTCACGACACAGAAAGGATGGCTGAAGAGGTAAGGGCGGAATCTAGCAACTGTCCAAGCGAGAGACAGGCATTTACGCTCAGTGATGAAGTAGTAGCGCTTGGAGGCGGAAAGACGGTTGTCGTATGCAATGATGTGTTCGTAGCCCTGCTACCACTGGGCTAACACAACACCAATCCCGTGTCCACTGGCGTCGGTGCGGATTCAGTGCTGACGCCTCAAAATGGGTTAAAATATAAGCAGCAGAGCTGGAAAGTGGAAGGTACGTATGGTTCTTCAAAATGCTGACTAGCGTATGTGGAACAGCAAGACAACTTGCCAGGAGAACGACCTCAATGCGAGAAACGATATAGTCACCGTCAGGAAAGGCGGGGCAGAGAATGAGAAACGTGGGTCGCGGCTTGAGGTGCCAGATAGGCAAAATCAGCAGTACAGAGGCGGTGGATAATGGAGTCGCTGGGTTCCGGTACAAGAGCTAGGTCGATCTGGACGATATCTGAGGTGCAATCGATGATGGCGGAATGGTCGGAGAGGAAGTCAACGCCGAGGATGAGGTCTTGAAGGCAATGGGCAAGCACCCTAAATTAAACGGAAGAATAGCGTCCTGCGATTTACATAAGCACGGGCAGTGGACATGCCAACTATGGCACATGTTCCGCCATCGGCCACATGGACAACGGGTGAGGGGGCAGGCATGATCACTTTGCGCAAGCGACGTTGAAGTATGGAAGACACCACTGACACCTGCGCTCCGGTATCGATAAATGCAGTGAAAGCACACCATCCACGACCACGTCGATCAAATTTCGTATGATGCGGAAAGTCAAAGGATGGTTTGTGGTCCGGGTCGTGAGAGCAGCATCACCTCCAGAACCTTCAGCCATCAGTTTTCTGAATGAGATCGGGCATATGGGGCGGGGGACGACGGGCGGCAAGGTCAGGGCGATAGAGAGAGACGGCGCTGGGGTGACGACGAGCGGTTGGTGGGAGGGGTCTGGGCGTCGAGGCTCTAGAAGTGCGGTTTTCAGATGACGACGAATAACGGCGGAAATAGGCTGAGTACGGATAGCGTTGGTAGGTCGATGATGGAGGGCTTCGGCAGTGTCGAGAGATGTCGCCGACTCGAGATCAGTTAAAACAGATGAGCCTGTCAACAGATGTTCTCCATTTATCTCGGTTGTGGCGGTAGGCTCTCTTTTTATCTCTCATAATTCGTTCATCATCAGGCAGTAAATAGAAATATGGTACGGTTTTAATATCAGGTGGGCGTTTCGGCGCAACGAATAATTGTTTCAAATGCGCTGCTTTTGGATCGACAGGCAAAAAACAATGTTATTGAGGATTCCGAGTGCTCGGTCTTCAAACAATATCACATCGCATAAATTAACAATAAGAGAACAACATACTTGTTCTCAATGCCAGTATGTGAAGTAATTCCCAGTTTTTAAGCTCGGAATACCCTCACCGTCAATATATTACTTACCGTCGCTTTGGGGCGTTAAACCTAATATATCACACCAAATAAAACATACCGCGATTAATTATATGACTTTGTAGTTTGCTCATTCTTCAATGAAGTGTAATTTAAAAAAAAATTACTTTATTTTGATAACTAAAGCTAAAGAAAAGAAACTTTGTTGTTGAAACACAACTATTTCTGCAGTCTTTTTAGGAACACTTGGAAACACTAAGTTTTTGTGTTTCTTTCGTGATTTTACTTAACAACGTAACATCATGGCTAACTTTATTTTTCAGAAGGACCTATGTGAAGCCAACAGAATTGCCTTGCAATAAAAATAAATTGATCCAAACCTGTGACGCTCTCTTCGTCCTTCCGCGCTGATACCGTGACGCTCAAGAACATGCCATGGCATGGCGTGTTCTCTCCTAACCTGTATAAGGTGCAAACAGTTGCTGCCCCTCAATAACATCCTTTAGGAATATGTCTTCTTTATTAGAGACATTTGCCAGACATCAGAATCCGAATCAACCATCAGGTCCTGCAAACTAAATAACAACCATAATTTGCACCAGATTGAGATGCAGGCTGGTTCAGATAAACACAATATTATATCGCTATCGATTGTTACTGCTCTTATTATTGCACAGTCGTCGGCGAACCGATGAATGTTAAATTAAATCCTCGAAGGTTGGCCGTTAATATAGAGGAAGGAAAACGCGGGCCGTGCAAGGCAGCTTTATAAACATCACAGTGAAGAGCGAATAGTTGCGAGTTAAGGATGTAAGTGAAAAAAAAATGCGAGCAATTTGTGAAGAAAAGTTGGTGGCAGATAAGATTTTTTGGTTCCAAATTAAACTCTTGCAATTGGTGGATTTGTAAACTATGGCAGAATTTATGAAACTTCCGATATTTATGAAGATACTATCTGCCAAAGAATTACCGTCCTCACCGCCGTGCAGCTTTTAAGTCAATGATGCAGTTTGGTGTTCGCCTGAATATGTTTTGCTAAAATCTACTTTACATTGCGAAAAGAGCTAGTTTGATTAATTTAGCCAGCGCGGCTGTTAATGGTTTTGCAATTTGCAATTTTCTTACTTGTGATGCCATAAAGGGATACCAGGATATCTGTGCGAAGCGCGCTCAGATGACTCCTCGCTCCCATCATCGGTTACGTGATGATGACATGACAGTCACGTGGTACCACTAGATGCCACGTGATGGTGACGTCGCAGCCGAGTCATGCCAACACCGCTCACAACACAAAAGGTGCACTGATAAATTCATTCTATAAAGCCGATTGCAGGAGCTGTAAACAAAGAATATCTAAAACATAAGCAGAAAAACACACACCGCCCCCCCCCCCCCCCCTAAATGGCAAGGTTACCACACAAACGTGACTAACGAAAAAATTCAAAGACGAGTAATTTTCTATCAAGAAAAAGAGAACTAATCTTAGCAGCGAACCGAAAGTCCACAGTAGGGAAATTATGCGCAGCGTGCAACTAGTACATTTAGTGAGGCTCGTTATTTCGCTTGAAATGCGCGCCAAATGGTAGTAGACGAAAGCTGAACAAGAACACAGAATTTAATTTAAAAGCTGAATATCTCGCGATAGTTAGACGCAGAAGGTGTGCCGTTTATGTGATATAAAATATACCAGGCTGGTCAAAAGTTGCCGATATTTGTTGCGCACGACATGGAGATGACGCTGCATAGAAAATTCAAAACCGTGTCTCTTATGCGAAGCATATTACTAGAGCTACACTACAGCCTGTCGAGCGCGGCGGTGGAGCTGCCATTGACCTTTAGCGTGACCACGTGACACCACGTGACAACATGACGTCACAGCAGAGGAGAGATGGGCTGCCGGCTCGCGCGGTCGGCCGCGGCGGTGGAGACTCCACATCAGAGGCGCGGCGGCTGACCACGTGACAACATGACGTCACAGCAGAAGAGAGATGGGCTGCCGGCTCGCGCGGTCGGCCGCGGTGGTGGAGGCTCCACATCAGAGGCGCTGCAGCTGACTAAAGGTACACTACAGCCAGTCGAGCGCGGCGGTGGAGCTACCATTGACCTTTAGCGTGACCACGTGACACCACGTGACAACATGACGTCACAGCAGAGGAGAGATGGGCTGCCGGCTCGCGCGGTCGGCCGCGGCGGTGGAGGCCCCACATCAGAGGCGCGGCGGCTGACCACGAGACAACATGACGTCACAGCAGAGGAGAGATGGGCTGCCGGCTCGCGCGGTCGGCCGCGGCGGTGGAGGCTCCACATCAGAGGCGCTGCAGCTGACCACGTGACGCTACAGCAGCGGTATAAAGCTGAGCTTGCCTCAGCTTTCCAATGTACTTTCCATGGGTGCCAAGAATGCTGTTGTATCCGGTGCTGGGGCAGCGGTTGTACACTCTGCATTGAATTCACCGATGATCCCGTATATAGCTGCCACGGCAATCCTTGCTACACTTCTAGTGGCTGTATTAAAATGACCAAGTATTCAACCAAGGAAAGCCATGTATTACCAAGCCTAGCCATCAATATGCTTCGCATCTGACTAGGCTTAACCTTAGCTAAGCCTCAGCCATTTTTTTTTGTTTAGATATAATGCAGAAGGGCATACATTAATAGAGATTCGTCTAACAGCAACCCACGAGATAAATCTTGATCTGCGCTGTACAGCTGTGGCTTTGGCTGCTTCTCAAACTAGACAGATGCTAGGCTAAACCGTCTCCTGAGTTTAAATGAGAGATCCCAGAGATTCTTCGTTGAGGGCGCCAGTAGTAGCATTCGTGTTTTGAAAAAATTTAAATGCAAGTTTGTTGGCAAGAAGTGCGTTTTTTGGTGTTGCAAAATGTTTTAGGAACCCAGTAATAGCCATATAACTCATGTTTACTTAAAAAAAAACATTTTGATGACATTCTCTAGAGTGTGCTTTCTCAACCACCTTATTTTAACGGGAGTAGCTTTAAACATAAAAAAATGCTGAGCTATACGGTATCAGGCTGCTCTTATGTATAAAAAGATTCGGGGATAATCCACGTGTCAAACCTCCGCAACAGCACGAAGTATTCATCCCAACGATTTGCTTCGCATAAATATTGCTGGGATTTTTTCGAGCGTTTAAACAATCCAATCTCGAGCGTAAAACATGCTAGATTTGACTGCGGGAGAGGTTAAGTTTTCCAGCGTATGTAGTTTGACGCATAAATTACAGACAACATATCTAAATATTGCATGACCAATGGCGTGCACTGCATGTTGCCATGAGTTCCCAGAATTATTTGCAGTGAAAAGGTACACGAAGCCTTGTCGCCTGTCGTAACACTCCATAATGAGACAAGGTACGTGACTTGTGTGGGCAAGCTATCTTTCACTTTGCCAGAGTTACACGCAAATGCAAAAAAAAGAACATTCATAAAGCGCACAGCAGCAGGATATGTCACTTATCCCTGCATCAAGGCCATGATATCAGCACTGACAAAAATATCATGCCGCTAAGAAATTAAAGGACACAAGCACAGTGCAGCTATTCCTGATTCAAATATTCTGTGTACAAAAGCAAGGGGCCGGTATTTATACCCAATTCAACAAGATGCGAGTGTGCTCTTCGGCGTAACTTGTTTCACTAGGAACATTGACCTACAAAACTGTGTTTGTAAAGCGTGCGGAGCTTTCTGCCACCGGCGTATCATGCTTCGAGAACTTCAGCACACTTTCTACAATATTAAGAGATTAGTAATTCCAATCTATTGCAACGAATCAGGATACTGCATCTCGTTTGAATGCCGTTTTCCCTCTTTTAAAGCTTCACTCTCGAGTACTTTCTAGATGTTTTTTTGGACCTGCGCTTTGGTTTATTATAGAAACTTCAAAAATTCTTTGTTGCTCGTTTTACAATACTTTCTGAAGCTTCAGTGGTCTCCTCAAGGAGTATGTAGGTGGCAAATTTGTTCAGAAGGATTCGTTTCTTTGGACAGGCCTAACTGTGTTTCTTTACGGGAATTTTTTTTGAAAACCTGAGCCACACTTTTGATTATGTTAGAACGGTTAGAATAGGGTCCTAGAGAAAGACGTTTAAACTTGCGGCGAATGTAAGTTCTTATTTGCTGTAATACTGCACATAACCGTAATTTCTCGAGAAGTAACTAAGATAGAAGGCTTGTAGTCAGGTCTCTGTAACCAGAATAACGATGCAAGGAATGCTTTATTCAGACTTTTTGACTGAACCTTCCATCTCAAACGCATGATCCGTATTCTTGTGTGTTGACACCTGTTCTCCATGAGTAAGTTATAGTTGATGTTCAGAAACAAATGCTACACAGTTTCTGAGCCTTGAGAATTTCAGCGGATAATGAGAATGCTAGATAATACTTGAGTAAAAACATTTCACATCATCTACTTTTCTATCAGGTATTATTTTTGAAACGAATATATGTCAGAATATTTTCTCTCACATTCACAGCTCCATGGCTGACTTGTCGTGGTTCTGGCCACCTGTGCCTTCGCCAGCTGCGTCGGCCACTCATATAGTTACTCCCTCGTGGCGCCGACTACACCATGCTTCGGCCTCCGAATACGGCAAGGGATTTCCCACTTAAGGGTTCGGCCTCACCAGCTGCGGCCTGAGGTATGGTACGGGATTGGTGGGCTCGGCTACAACTCTTCACGAGAAAATGTTAGCTAAGCCCATATATTAAGCTGATTTACTTTTATTTTGCTTTTGCGTCAACATCTTACCATTGAATATTAGTTCATGGTTGGCCTCCATAGTTTAAATCTAGTGACATCTTCAGGGGTAGTCGGATATTGGGAACAATAACATAAAAGCCTTAGATTCAGGATGACAACCTGTACCGTTCTTTTCCCGACTGGTCCTGATTGTGCAGCAGAAAAAAGCAAATTACGAACTTTTTACGGAACCCTGCTGGTGAAGAAAAGGTTGCACTCATGCGAAGATGAAATCGCCCGGCTGTTTTTCTTACAAATCAAGTGCAGCAAGCTACATATAATGCCATAAAAATGGGATGTAGTACCATCCGCTGCAATTTCAATGAAATATGATATAAACTGAGAAGTATGCATACAGCAAGTGGAAGTTAGGGCAAATTTTTTTATGATTACATCAAAACATTTAATCGATTTCTGCTTTTTGTTAAGGAATGCTGGGCACAACGCAGAGTGTGTCAGGTGCTTTTGGTATTTTTTGAGACCGTAGTATTTTATGGGACTGTAGTGCTCGTTTTCTTTTTCAGGAATATCTGTAAGAAGTCATCAGCAACCAGTTTCACGAAGAAATAAATAATAAAAGATAATAACTGCATAACATCTCTGTAACATCACCTTGTGCGATGCTCTTTTAGGATAGAAACATTCCCAAGCAGAAATGCCTTGACGAGATGCTATATAAACTCAATGAAAGTTGGATTAGCAAGCTTTGCATCATAAACTCAGTAGGTACACCATAGCCTCTATCGTGGTGGGTTGTCAAATGCGCTGTAGCTGCTTCAGATGCGACCTTTTGCACGTCGCACAGTGACCCCAGTAAGCAAAAATATTATGAAATGAATTGGTGAAACGACCAATTTTGGTTTGGTTGGAGATGTGGCGTCTTGCGACAGGATACACCTCTGTAAAAAAGATTGTCACACCACGGCAGCAATCATGTAAACACCAAGCTTGTTCTTTCGGCAGAGTTCCCAATAATTTAAATGCGCGAACTTTAAAGGTTATTTTCTTTTTTCACCACTTCACCCACTTGGCGTAAGCAGTGACGCACGTTGAAGAGTGCGGGGTTTTTTACTCAGTTTTCACATTTCTCTAGAATCTCCTGCTCGCAGACAGTATTTTGTGTGCAATACGTGCGCGAATGCTTTGAATGCGTAGTTCTAACACAGTAAACTTGGAGCACCTAATTATGCCACGCCTATCATGCCCATCCTTCCCCCCCCCCCCCCCCCCCACGCACCCCGCCGCTATATTTTGAACTTAGATCTTGTTCCTAACCAATGACTAGACGTAGAACTTTTCGCATGGCGTGCAATTTCCTGCCGACAGCATAAGCTTCGGATGCTGCTGGAAGCACTTCTCGGTCTCGCCATACTTTCTGACTAGAAAAATATTAGTGATACACCTGAATCGGACAAAGGAAAAGTGGCAGGTGAGAATTAACTTCTAAAAATAAACTTGAACCGCAGGCAATATTTACTTACGTTGAGGCTGAGCTCCCACATAGGCTAATATCCAGTGGAACAATATTTTCATAAAAACACAACAAAAATTAACTTCGCAAATGAAGACCCAAGTTACAGGGTTGGAGAGCTGCAGATAGGCTGTTGATGTGTCTTGAGTTACAAGAATCAAATAAAAAAAATTATCCATGTTTAGGCACCTCGTGCCACTGGTCAGAGTGCAGGAAGAAGTGCAATGCTCTCAGCTTATATGAGGTTAATACCTAAGATTTCTTCACTGCACTTGTGTAACTTGTGAAATAAACCAAAATTTAAAACCGTAATCCAGGAAAAACTTTGTTCACATTCATCTAAGCGCCAAATACCGATTTGATTCAGCTCTAAGCAGTCACATAACTCGCAAAGTACAGGCCGATGTTTACAGTTAATAACACATAAGTCACGTTAGGAGTGGAAGGCGGCAGTATTAGAAGCAACGTTGTAGCTACATATTTATGTGTCTGCAGCGTCAGTTCTTCCACGACATACACAATGTTGCCCCTGTCATTGCCTTTTTTTATTGCACACACATAACCGTGCGCTGAGTCAGTCTACCGCGAACACGTTGAGACCTCCTTCTCACGGCCGTTCTCTGTTTCACGCTCCCTCCGTGGTTTTCAGTTTTGAATTGAAGCACCGCGATAACGTCACCGTGTGACGTGGTTGGCCTCTAGATGAATCAGCAACCTCTGTGACTAGCGCTGCACGCGAAATCACGATTGTTACTGCCACGGTGGGCAACTGTCATCTGTATACAATGTAAATAATTTAAACGACACCTGCTGCGGTGGCAATCAAATGCCGTCCGTGCTGACAACCCGGTGGACAGGTTTCTACGTGTCACAGTGAGCCGGTTCTGATGCCTTCATAAGGGATCTGACTTCTTTCAACTAATGCGCGACTTGTGTGACAGACGTAGGACACGCAATCACGTATGTGAAGTATAATGCTCTCGCTATAAAACTCAAATCCTGGCCATCCATGCATTTCGCAAAGATCAATATTTTCCTGACCACATTTTTGGCCGGTGTTGCAGTGATATATGTACAGGGCTCTTCGGTTTGGCAGGAAACCCAATCACAATCTCTATTTTCTCCCCGAACAGATTTCACAAACCTTGGCTTAAACCCGATTCGCACCCAAAAAGGTACCGTAGTGTAGCTCCGAGTGAAAAATTCTGTCTGTGCTGCTAAAACATTAGCTGCTATCAGGATATTTTTGAAAAGCGGTGACGTATTATAATTTTCGATGATCTTCTGCCTTTTTTTTCGTACTCCGTGTTTCAGCCGTAGCTGCGTCATAGAATAAGACAAAATTGCATTTTCCAGGAAGCAGGCTTCCGAAGCACTGTATTATGCGCAATTGACGCCAAAAACACCATTCCAAACGCGTTGCGTTACAAATGGCTATTCTTATAGAGCGAATGGATCACACCATATGTGAAGGAGCAGGCAGATCCAGCATAGTTGAATAAATTCGGTGTTTAACGATGGTAATGTCCGAGTCGAAATAGCTATAAAGAACGAAAAAAAGGCATTTTCTACCGAACAAACTATAGTTAGATACAACTCAAGAACTAAGCAGAGAATGCCTCTCGAAGGGAGCCCTCCAGCCAATAGCGTCGACTGATTTTCAGCAAAACTTGTTGTTGGGCTAGTTGGTAAGCCTTGCTTTCAGAGGAACCAGCGCAAAAAGGACAGCGGGCAAGAAACAAGGAGGACGACATGGCCAGAGGCACTGAACTTTTAAATTTATTTCGGAAAAACTACTGCAACGTATTTATACAGATTTCTGTCAGTCACAATGAAACACAAGAAGAGTAAGACCAATTTTTTTAAGGACAATCAGAAGGGACAATCAATTGAAAAAATTGGTCTTGCTCTTCTTGTGTGTCATTGTCACTGACAGAAGTCTGTATAAATACGTTGCAGTAGTTTTTCCGAAATAAAGCTGAAAGTTCAGCGCCCCTGTCTATGCCGTCCTTCTTTCTTGCCCGTGGTCCTTTTTGCGCTTGACCCTCGAAAGACTGGTTTTCGTTACGGCGGAGTCAATCCGCGGTTAATCCCCTGCAACTGTAACGTGGCAGGGAATTTGCTGTGATGGAAGTCACAATGACAGATGATCAAGCCCAAGTTAACCGCGCCTTTTATTAAAATTTATCTCCGCTATTGGCCGGAGGGCTTCTTTTCAAAGGCCTTTTCCCCGTTGGTCTTGAGTTCTGTCCAACCATCGCAGAACATGGCATAATAAATTTTTGTTCAAATATTCTGCGTAAGAGAACCGTACACGCCCACCCAGAAAATGATCACTAATGTTAAATATGTGCGCTCACAAAAGTAATCTGAGGAAGCCGTTACTTTGACAATAGCTGTGAAAAAAAGCCGATGTGTACCAAATTTTCGACATAGCTAGGGAATAACGGTTGACTTAAGACCATTAATGCTCATGAAAGCGAAACCCGGAAATCAAGTGCCGTATGCCAGGCGTTTGCAATTAATCATTTCCGATAAATATTTTAAATGTCTTTAAATATATATTGGTTCAGGTTGGTTGATCTTAAGGCAGAAAAACTTTATTTAGGTGATTGTTTGCAAGTAAAGACATCAGTTAAATAAAAGCACTAATGAAAGTTCTGCATGTACGTTTTAGAGTGAAAGATTGTGCTGAAATGCTGAAGGCAGCCAAAAGCAGCATCCTGGTACGAGATGCCAAACGCGAAAAAAAAACGCGCCGCAAAGCTCGGTAAATTTTCTATCCCAAGTTGATTGCTGATCGAATGGTATCTTTCGAAATACATTGCTTATATTTTGTTCATGTATAGCAAGGCAAACTTACGCACTTGACCTATTTTATGATGTGAAGGGTGTTGGCTTTGTTTCGTCAAAACGGGCACAGGCACCGCTGACATCTGATAAATGTCCATCGTGGGAAGGCGAAATGTACAGGTCCCCCAAAATTGAAAGGAAACAATCAGTTTTCAAAACAAAACACAAAATTTTCTGTTCGTTACTTACTAAGGCTGATAATTACTTTTGCATCTAATACGAGAAAAAGAAAACTAGTTAGAAAACCAGATAATTTAAGCTTGTCTTAACAAGGTGTGAGGTAATCACAATTTCGGTGCTCAAACATTGTACCTTTTTAATGGAGAAGAACGCACCTTTTAGACTGACTTTTTGCGTTTGATATCGTGAACGCATTCCCGATTCCGAAATTCTTAAACTTGCGATTGCATTCCAACCGGACGACCTTCAGTACCACAATATAAACCGGGAACGGGATGGCAAATCCTGATTTCTCTCGCTCAGCACCAACAAATGTGAGAGAAGAAACACAAGGCGAAAATCAGCCAGCTCCATCTCCATCCAGCTCCATCCAAACCCGTTGGGCCCGTTTGATGGAAAGCACGGTTCAGCCCTTACCGGTTTACACAAGTTATCAGGGCAAAAAAAGCAAGCTATTGAAGCACCGTCAGTGCACAGCATATAGCAGTGGCATCTTACAACCATGCATGTCAATTTCTCAATAACACAAACACTGGAACATGGAAATAAATATACTTCATATTGTGTTGGAAAAACAAAAACACTGAATACAAGACTAAAATCAAAGGGCTGTTATTTCGTTAAAAAGATGAGGCGCGCCAGCGTTATCCCGCGAGAACTTATGCTCTGCTTGAGTGGAAGCTACGCAGCCGAAACACTCTCTCGTCCTACATAGCGGCATACACTTTTCGCTTGCAGTTTTACTTTCTGTTTAGACACGTTATACTGCCACCTTTCGGTATTTATGCACCACAAACGTACCTGACTAAACGCCAAGGTCGTCGGCTCTGGCATATTGTGCCGTCTGCGAACCCCACTGGGTTCGCTTGACATACTGGAAAGGAAAAATGCTGTCATTTAAGCCAACACACCCAATTTTTGTTTCCTTACAGCGATTGGGAGTGCCTTGGGGAGAAAAACTGAAAACTGCGGAGAATATGCCACTGCACCTAGTGGAGGCAAATTAGTGTTATTTGTTAGGAACAAAAAATAGCGCCTTTGGTTGCTCCTCTACGATAAGCTTCGGTTTCATGACACCTTTATAATTTGGGAGTAGTGTACTGAATATAAAAAGTTAAGAAGAAATAACAGTTGTTAGTGCCCAGAAATCTATAATGAATTTTTTTTACCTTTCTACGTCTGGTAGGACAATAGGACGTGATTGTCGAAGTACTGGACATACTCTTTTGGAAAATTATTTTACATCTTTAACAAAAACTAAGATTTTACATGCCACAATGTATACCACCATTGACCACGCGAAAGACACGATTCTACGCCCAAATCATATGCGCCTAATTCGTATGGACAAATAGGCGTATTTTTTTGCTCTGTTTTCTGCGCAATATATACGAGTGGAAAAGTTATCGTGCTCTGGTCAGTCTTATTAACAAATCGTGAGTGATCAGTTTTGTTGGAAATAATAGTATTAGTTTCTCTCCTTATGTATGTTCGCCACTTTCCCTATGGACTGCGACAAACCTATGGTCATGAGATCGCCCCAATTAATAATAATAAAATTTCAAGTACTTAATGTTTTGATTCTTGCGGTTTCTGAATTGATAACGCATATATCGCCATTTTTCTTGTGAAATGTTTTCGTAATTTTAAGGCGAGGTTACTATAACGAGACAGTTGAACCTAAAAATTGTTTGTGTCCGATTTAAACAGGCATTCTGCAACAAGCTTACAGTACCGACTTGTACGTGACTGTGCGATACAAACACCTTGCTAAAGTATCTTACAGTAGACTAATCGAGTGGCCACTGATGCTAATGGGTACATCTCTGCTCATTTTGGGTGACGTTTCTCGGTAAAACATCTTTCCAAGAGAAAACTCCCCACAATTATTTGTTCATGCTTTATGCTTTCCCACTAGTTTGAGTCGTACATATTCGTTGACTTATTACCACGGGCACGCAGTGGGTTCTCTGCAGACGAAGAAGCAAATATATCTCTGAGCTAATAATATAGCCTCCTGTAAGCGCAGCCTCATAATGTAATAGCTTGAATTAAAAGGCTTTCAAAAATTTCCACATAAACCCACCAAGCCAGCTGCAACACACATTTTTTTTTTGTGAGTTAACGCCATAGGCAGTTTCGAAACAAGTGCCATCAAAACATGCTCATATTTTTTAACAGCCCAAAATTTGAAAGGACATGCCTTTACGCTAAATCAAATGTCGGTCCACGCAGTTAGGATAATCAAAGCTGGAGCTTCGCTTTAAATCTTTGAAATTTAGTTGCACATGAAAACATCAAAACAGTCCTGCTTTAAGGAAAACTATAAACTGTGCTTTCAAGCGTCTGTGATGCACACTCCCAAATATTATCATCATGTGAGAGCAGGGGCACAAGTACCTGACGCAACATCTTGCCATCGTTGTCTGCAGTTCAGGGGTGGGTAAACCTTTCGCATCTGCATAAAAATATAAAAAGAAAGGCGTTACGTGACCAGCGCCCGGGACGCCCCAATCCTTGCGCATAATGTACATTGCAATCCGCGCGGACTCGCTTATGTCTTACCGCGAACCAGGAAAACTCCCATATCTGATTTGCACTCAGCCGTTCTCATATCAACACTGAAGCACCAACATGGCGCTGCAGCTGTCGAAGAAAAGAAGGCGTACTATATAGGTTATCACGCAAATTTACGACTGTCTGAAAAATTCCCTAGCAGGACAGCACCCGTTAAAAACAAGTAGTGGTTATGAATACTAAATCAAGTGCCCCTGCATGCTTGTCGGTGTGGCTTTCTTTTGCTAACAACATTCGAGAGCGAAACAGTACATAAGCCAGTCTAGAGATCTCTTTAGCACATAGTAGCGTTTCTTGCGACGTGCAGCACACTTCCTACAATGGTGAGAAACCAGGTCTCGTTGGTAGCAAAGTATCCGTGTGCTGCCTCTTGTGATTAGCGCTTACTTTTTAGGCTCTTTGCAGCTTGGCTATCAATGCACACGCAGCTCAATTTTTAAAGGAAACACATTGCCTTCATTCCAGCAATAATTACGTCTAGAATGTCAGCGAAAAGTGTGCATTTAACTTCGTTCACTTCAACGTTTCAGACAAAGTGTGTACTTGGAAAGGACCAGCTCTGTCTGAGTAATTTTCTTCCGTGCGACATTTTCATGCGATGTTTCATGTCCAGTTTACATTTTCACATTGAGTGCAGTAATGACAATCGATCTTCTTGTCGTTTGCAAATATACTTTTCTCTGCCATACTGACCGAATTGTTCCGCCTGTCCACCTCATTGCTCACGGCACTAAAGATTATGGCGTTATAGGACGCAATTTAAAGCCTAGTTTTTCATAGGCAATAATTTCTCTTCTGGATATTTTGTCTGTCAAGCGGAAATTTTATGGACATTCGCTCCAGGTGTAAAAAGATATGAGGAGTATCTAAGCTTCCCCGCTATGGAATATTGAGGCTATAACGGTTCATTCTTAGCAAACAGTATACAAGGAGAGCGCCAAAGTAGGCTTAAAAAAGTTTTACAAAGTTTGCTTGAGTTCACCGTTTCATTGATATTTTACAGGCATTAATATCAAGTAGGTTTACTCAGTATGTAAGCTGCTATTCCAATAATTTGCCTATGGGGATATTATTACTTAGATGAATGCAACTATGTTTAAAAGGCAAACTGCGGTTCTGTTTTTGAAAACCTTAGTCTGCCAGCCTTGAAACTTTAGTTGACAGTCAAATTACAAAACAGTTTCTAGAATCTCTTGTAGAAGACGCCTGCATTGGAGTGCTTTCCATCCTAAGGTGACGAACGTCTAACCCAGTTGTGAAATATCCGGGGCGCACTCATTGTTATACACAATGCAGCTCCGTATCTGCCTTGTACTGGCCCTGGCCACCTGCGCGTTCGCCGGCTACGCCGGCTACCCGTACGGCTACTCCCTAGCGGCGCCGGCCTACGCTGCCTACCACGCTCCTCTTGCCTCAGTCTCCACTGTGCACCATACCCCAGCCTTCGGTTACGGCTACGGATTTCCCGCATACGGTTTCGGCCTTGGCAGCTACGGCCTGAGCTATGGCTACGGACTTGGTGGACTCGGTTACAGCACCTTTCTTCGCAAAAAGTGTAAGCTGACACTTCTAGGCAACTTGCCTGTCATGCAGTATTGTGACCTTAATATGTAACATGGCTTCATAACATAGACTTCATGGGTATGTTCTGACAAAATGCGAGATCTGAGCGTAGGTAAATTCGAAGCGCTGAATAATCTAAGCGAAGAGAAATTAAATTTTTCGTTTATCACGGTCACGGTTCGTAGGTTTGAGTTTAACCAATGAATACAGCACAATGATTTTTAACCATTGTGTGGAACTCCTAGCAAAGAATAAAGTACCTGTCTTCAAAGGCTTGATTGTTTCTTTAAGCCCAATGAATGTTCAGGAATGTTCTGACAAAAGAGAACCGTAAGATACCACTCATCCTCCAAAGATATAAAGCATGAGCTTAAAAATGAATTTAGGGTAGAAGGCGCCACGCAAGTGCTGAGGTAGTGAAGCTATACCATTTAAAAATATATTCCATCCTAACGAACTGATTTTTTTTGGAAGGAAGACGGCTCTAATATCAATTAATCTCCGGTTTAAAGTCATTGTTTAACATAATACTTCTTTTCTTCTTTCATTGCTGTTACAGAAGGAGCTAGCTCCATGAAGCCATCACCGCAGTACGGCGTCAAGGAAAAACGATGGTCAAGCGCATGTGATCTTACGTTTATTTTCGAAAACGATACCCGGTAGCCTTGTGGGCTTGTGCTGATAGCAGCTGGCCTGAACGATAATAAACTGACGCATTCGTCATCTTCTATGGCGTTTTCATTTGATCCTGGCAACTGGCTGCCGTCCCTGGTGTGCGTCCTGAAGCGCATGATCCCAATTGGATCACGCCTATATTAGTGATTATCATGATACAAAAAGAGGGGCCTCATTTTATTCGATATATCGACGTTACGGAAGACTGCTTACGGATTGAGATAAGCCTGAAAGATGCTTTTTTTTAATTTCCCAGCAAACTCGCATTTGTTAGTCACTGATGGCGAACTCGTGCGAGAAAAACAGCGGCTGTATTACAGGGTGTAGCAGAAATAAATTAAAGACAAGAAAAACATCTGGCGTTTGAAAATGACAGGCAGTGGAGCGGTGGGAGGTTTGCGCGCGCTCTGTCGTGAATATAAAATTTATGACATGATGATGAAGACGGTCACTAATGCAAGGCGTAGTTATATTCAATTTGTCATGCTGCTTCGCAAAAACAATATAGAAAAGATAGGCTGCAATTGTCGCTTGAGTTTTAAGATAAATAACTGCACCATTGTGCAGCTTTCCTTTCTGATTCGTTTTTATTAACGACGTGGTACTTTAGGTAAGAATATTGATTTATAATTGCTGCACAGGTAAAAGGCGGGAACAACAATGTCGTCCTTATGAAATGGGCTCTCTTCACGGAGCAATAAGCCGCACCTTGTACTTCAAGTTTGTTCATAAGCAGTGGATGCAAAGCTTGCAATTTATGTTAAAGCCTGCAAAATGATATTCTGCCATCAGATTCTGTTCTATTCTTCAGATCCGTTTGTTTCACTGACTGATTCTAGCGAAAATTATTGCATTGGGCAATTAGAGTGCCAAAAAGGTACTGCGTATTAAAATGAAATCATTTTAGCATACTTCGCCCATTCTCATTGGATAACAGAGCACGATACCACCGTACCCGCTTGCAGGAATTAGGCGCGCAAGTACCGAGACACCCAAGCACAGAACTCTTCGTGCATGAAATGTGCTAGTTGGTAATGCGAGTACGGCGACGTTCCATGACAGGCAGCACTGCTCATTTACATGGGCCCGTCTAGTCCAGACAGATAATCTGTTAAGAACCATAGGTTTGGCTCACGATTGGAACTGCGCTTTGAAGGTGCAGCCAGCGTTTCACCGCCCCTCGTAACTACGTTCCTTTGCTGTAAAAAGAGAACTATAGCGCGACCAACACGAATACACGGAAAAACCACACAGGACTAGCGCTAGTCCTGTGTAGTCCTTTCTCGTGTTGGTCTTGGTTGCGCTGTAGTTCTTCGGTTACAACAGGCACCATCTAGCTCAACAAGAAGTTCTTCTACGTTCCCTTGCTCTCTCAGTCTAACTGGCGCTAGACAACTGATACAACAATGTTTAGCGACTCTTCTATCTTGGTACAAATCCATGTAGCAGTGCTTTAACGGTACACTTTTAAAGCAAAACTCTGCAACCAACATATGAATACGCTGGCGAACCGCACAGGCACTGGAGCGAAAAACGCTGTTCCGCGGGCGCCGATCGGCTTGGTGTCTGCGTAGTGTGGTATCGATTTCGTGAAAATCGACAGTTCTGCCGCTCTTTAAAAAGGCTGCATGCTCACTGGCAGTGACATTTAAAGGCCTTTAAGACTGACTCAGAATGATTCTGCTTGCCGCCGTGGGAGATTGTTACGATTAGATTTGTATAACATGAGCTATGTTAACATAAAATGCGGCAGCATTATAGAGCAATCAGGAAGCATGTGTCGCACGCCCTTGCTGGTAGACTGATAAGAATCGGTTACGCACCTTCGGGCTCTTTCGACGCTGTCAGCAACGAACGAAGGAGACTCAGAACACTTCTCTGTTGAATTAAAATCATCGTCAGCAATGCTCTGGTTAAATTATTTGCCAACTGCTTTCAGCGCTGGACGAATTGTGCTCTGAAGAGTTTTGGCTTATATATTATTATTTGCGAGCTGCGAGCTGACACCATAGATGCACGGGATTCTAGAGCCTTGTTCAGTTGTTCCACAGCACACGAATGATTTAATGTTGCCCGAATTTGATTCGCTTACTTTTTTTCATTACCTAACCAAACGTTCACGCCAGCCTCGTACAGTTTAAAACAGTAGGCTTTTGCATCTTTAGAATGGTCACGAAGTATTAGAAAGAGCAAAAAATGAAGCCTCAAAAATTTTTCCCACCGCTATTTGTGAAAATTTGCTGTCCGTAAACAAAGAAATCAAACGCATTACTTTAAAAATTTTACCTTATTCTTATAAATTTAAATTGCAAACACTTTTTAAGAGATCCGTGCAATCCCGCATAGAAAACTAATCGCTAGGTTTTCGAAGGTTCCTAATTACATTGTTTCCCTTCCCCTAATTAGGAGCCCTGCATACTTCCTTCAACCAAGGGATGACACCACTCTTCAAGGAAAAATGTTTATTCTACGGAATAAGCTATTTTTTACTGTTTCAAATTGTTAGGCGTCTTACGTTGTCTTCAGTGAGTATAAAGGTCCGAAAAATATATTTTTTCAATTTCATTACCAACCATCTACTTTTGAAATAGGCTAAATTTGCCTGTCACGTCAGAAGTGAAAACTGACATACTAATGCACACCGCAAAGCTTTCGAATTTTTTAGGTGTATCTATTGGGTGTGCAGTGAAGTAGAAGAAAGAGCCTGTGACGAGTTTGCACAAAAATATTGCAAAAATATTGCCTTTATGCAAGCATAGATATTAAAATAAACGGCCAGCACATGACAATTCTTAATGGAGTTCGATGATAATCCTGGCCCCTTGCATAGCTTACGATATAATACGTGAGTGTGCAAGGTCTCAAGAGAAATTTTATTTCAGTGCAAATTGCTACACGCTGACATAACACAAGAAAAAGCAAATTTGTATTCTGGGAAAATTCAGACAGAAGATTACATATTCTATATTCACATGTTTCTATATACACCAGAAAGCAGTCCTAAATTGATAAAATGCTCCACACTCGGAGGGTTCTATTTGAGAGTTCCTTCGTCTTTTTTTGTCCGCGTAGGAGCTAGCCTTTTTTCATTGTTTTAGTGCAGAACCATTACATACCAGGGTCATACCCAACTAAATATCTGTTTAATGATGTCAAAACCCTACCACTTTTTTTTTTACGTTTCACTTAGCACGGACTAGGTAACAAATTACGTGTGTGATTTTTGAAACGCACAAGTCCAAATTCTTTCTCCAAAATTTAGAAGTGGTTACGGTTACAAAAACGGAAACTAAAATTGTGATTTATTTTAACATTTGGCACGTCAACACTGTCGTCAGACATCAAGGAAGCAAAATACAGACCTTAGATAGCTTGAACTCAATTTTAACAGTGCTGATATGAAAAAGCAAACTTAAGAAATGCTTCAAGAAATTCTGTCAATCTTCGGGAAATTCTTTCATATGTAACCACATGCAGACTTCGAGAACTCAAATTCGTGACCGTTATCTCATTAACATTTAATATGCCTTAATGGTAACTGGAACAAACTTTGTACGCATAATGTATTGAATTTACCAGTTGCAAACCACGTAACTCCGCAACTCTGCTGCTCTACACTTATGTGCACTAAATGACTTTCAGGAAATTTTTTTTTCAATCGGCGACGATCTATTTAAAAATTGTCATCACGTCTCGCCGTTTTATAGTTCCAGGAAATTCAGAAAGCACGGAATTAAAAAGAAACTTTACCCACCCACAAGTACAAAGACAGTTGTACAAAGGAGCGCTAAAGCCTAAGAAAAAAATTCTGCCTCAAGTCCTTACTCATTCTTGTACAGTTATAGTCCAGAAGACCGCCCTTCTTAGAACTCATAGCGTTTTGAAAAGTGTTGGAGATTTTCTTCGCTGCAAAACTGCAAGCACCAAACAAGTGTGTTCTCGAAATTCCTAACAACGATCTCGAAGATGGGGTCGAAGACAATTTTTCCGAGCAATGCGGTCGTTTCTTGCATTGGGAAGAGAAAAGGCCGCTTAAAGAAGACGACCGCCCATAGAACAGGAAAGCACCAAACTTGACAAAACTTGAGCAGCCATATGTCAAGCAAGTTTAATTGAGTCTACCGCTTTCCTTAAAAAAATTCAGATAATTAAGTAAACACAAAGCTTCAGCGTTTCAAAGCAGCGGTTGATTAGAATGAACACCGAAATACCAAATACAAATAAAGAGCAGAAGAAAAAGACAATCCTGATCAGTCATGATCGTTCATTTGCTGTTTAAACTTTTTGAAACCCAAAAGTAAGAATGAAATAAATGGATCGGAAAAATAATAGGATTTTGCCTGCTCATGGCCACCCTCGGCCGTAGTTAAGAAACGTGACTAGAGCCAATAAAACTCCAGTTCTGATTATGCAAACAGCAAAGCAAAAAGTGCTAGCACCCTCTGCATCACTAATCAAATACTTAAGCAAGAGGAAGGCTACTAGAGATGATTGAGTATATAAATGGGCATCTAATTGCGAGTAATAATACCGCATCCCGTGCTTCCGCGTTACGACTGTTTTCAGTTTTGGCGCGTCACGTCTACAGGAAGCAATACGTAGAGATGTTACAAACGTGACGAGCGTAATGCAGAAGCGTCTAAACCCATGAGAATGTTTTTAATGAAAACGTGAGTGTAATAAAAGTGGACTGACAAAAAAGATTGTTACATTGGGAACTTCATGCGGCATGCTAGCTAATTAAAACATTTTTTTAAATATTTTTATTCGTGAGCTCTTCGCGTGGTACCCTAGGACAATAAGAGTACAAAAGCAAAACACGTGAAGCTGTAAGCTTGGGGAGGATACGAATCCTGCTGGCTACAGTGATAAACACTTGTCGAACGAGCAGTCGTGTCTGGTGTTTGGGGTTTAGCTTTCTGATGATGCATGCAGGATCTGTTTACCATTCACTGATATAGTGCAGCAAACGGGTGTGTTTGTATTTCTCCTCCTTTGAAATGTGCCCGCGTTGGCACTGAAGAAAGAATTGAAACAGGAAGATGGACCACGTGAAAGAAAGAATGTAGAAGTGTAATGAAATTTCACAACGCTGAATGTTGTGTTATTTTCAAACGCTTTCATATATAAGGGATCAAAAGAGAAGCAGAAAGAGTAGGCGCTTTTAAATCTCAGAGTAAGGCAAAGCTGTGGTTACCACGCATTCAGCTAAGCGCCGAAAGAGGCCTGTAAGAACGGAGGTTCATGGAGCGTTTGACTAATATTCTGCATTTTTTTTTACATCGTTCCTTTCAACCCCGCTCTCAGAGCGACCGTTTTGGGTCGCTCTCCTTCCATGGTAACCATCCACCGATGGGAGACTCCTCTGCTCTCCTTCTTCTTCCTGTGATAACCAGCCATAGGCTACGGATTCTTTCACTCACGTCATATCCGTCTCCTCCCAGGAAGACCACCCTACAAGTTGCATGGTTCCCGTAGGAACGCGCCCACCGGTTACACCGACGACACGATGACCACTAGAACAAACTACTGCTACACGCGAAACTCAGGAACGGGCGCTTAACAACCGTCGCTGTGAAGTCATGCCACCACATTTCGCACATCATCACATTTGCTGCCTCCGCTTTGAATTATGTATAAATAAAACACTTACACACTGTATTTTAATGTCTTGCTTTTGGTGTGCCTCGTTTACACGAGCTGAATGTGAGTCGTCCCTAGAGCATCAGTGCTGCCAGCTCTTGGCCTTGGCTGAAAATGAAATTCAAGGCGTACAACTTGTCATGCAGAGCGCGCTGTGAATTAACATATGCATCGCTTCTTTCTTCGCTCCTCGGAATACAGATGGCGACACTGATTCGTTTGCAACAAATGCGCGCAAATGAATCACGATGGGAATTTTGTTAATCGTTTTCTTCACTTTTAGTCTTCGCAACACAACTGGAACAGGACATTCCGAATGCAGTAGGCTCTAAGCTCTTCATTTACACAAAACCTGAAGTTGATAATAATCATCTCTGAGTTTCTAATGAGAAGAAATAGAACTGAAACACTCGGTGCTGAGACTGTTTTAAAACCGTCTTAGACGAAAATAACGTTTTCTTGCACCTCCTTTAATGCGCCTTGATGGAATAAGCAGCCTTATGAGCGGGCACTGCATCCTTTTCAAGGCCTTCAATTAAAACAATGGGGCTCTTATCTCGTCCCTTTTTTTCTGCATTGCTTGAGAGATTTTCTATAAACACCATCGTGGGCGTTTCTCCAATATATGCGGACCCAAAAATAAGATCATTCAGATTATCTACGTGCGCAGTTTGTTTGAATGGAGAAATACAATATGTCTAAGCGAGCTTGGCACCGAACAAAGAAGACCTTCAAGCCGTTAGATGATTTCCCACAAGATATAACGCTCAAGCCACCTATCCTTTTTTTCACACACGTTAGTGTGCTTCCGTGCATATATAGCGCATAGGAAAGAACGGCTGTATTACGTATCTATATTATGATGCCTTACAACAGCTAGGATACTATTTAGCGCTCCAAAATATACACAATTTTGGATAAAAGCAAGCAAAAAAGAATATCAAATGATGGCTGCCATGATATCTGCAGGCTCCCACACGTTTTATAAAAGCTATGAGGTGTTCATTTCAAAAAGAAACTTTAGTTCCTTCTCCTGTACGTGCCCTTTTAACTTTTTCCGGCCCAGGTGAAAAGAATGTTTGGGTGGATCAGCAAATGTTTTTTTGGATAGCTATAGACTGTTTCTTGGTCCAAAAGCAGCCAAGGAAAATGTTGTTGTCGAGCCTGACGCAAAAATGTATATGGCCTAGCCGAGTCCACACGTTTTTGAAATATTTAGAAGCAAACCTGTCAAACTGTTCCCGAGAGACACCCAAATAGAGGTCTGTAATCGATCCATCAGAAGTTAGCCTAATTCAGCATGTCACGGTTGGCGTTCACGGACGCCTGCCCGCTGTATGAAGTGTGCTCGTTAATTATGTCAGACCATTTGCAGGAAGCAGCTTTGCATTCTTTGCAGTAAAGCGTAGGCTGCCAGCAACATGGTGCAGCTTTGAGCTCCTGTGGCTACTGGGTCATAAATAACAGAACATACCAGAGATTTGTTTTGGCCCATTCTTTCAGTTACGGATTGCATTACCTGGTATTATATTGCGGCATATTATGTCCGGCGACATTGCGAAGTATTATATGCAAACTGCAATTCCAAATTTCGTACTATTATGCTCATAATCCGACAAAGGTTAAGAGAAATTAATCGAAAGGGATAACGATCAAAACTTCCGTAATTTTCCTTGAAGCCCGCGAAGTGTCGTTAATAAGTTGACTATTCCCTTCCTTTTTTAAAATTATTTAAAGTGAAGTGCAGCCACTGAAGTGAATTAAACTACCCAGGGTCAATGTTGCGCTTGAATGATATTTTTCGTTCAGGCAACGGCAGTTTTATACGACTGAACGAAATACAGTCACGAGAATTAGCGTGCTTAACCACAAGCGCAGTTCGCCGCAAGCGCTCTGTTGGTGTAATTAACCAGTGCGAAATTAAATGTTCCCCAGATATCAAAGTTTCCACAATGTGGAAGTCGAAAAGCAAAAGATTAGACTAGAAGTTATGAATAATTATGCGCAACAACAATATTTGTACACCATCTTGGTAAAAAGAGAACTGAGAGGATTGAAGCTCTTGCTTGTTGTCTGCATGTGCGGATCATCTTCATCACAGTCAGCCAGACTATATCCACCGCAGAATATCTATTAACTTCCAGTTAAGCCTGTCCTTCTCCAGTGCAGGCAATCTAAAATTGCATTTTCCAAACCTCATGCGCCCTCTTTATTCTCTGTCACCCTCAGCTGTACTTGTTGTCCTAAGGAATCAGCTCCGTTACCCTGAGAGACCATTGGTATTTTTTCTCCGCATTTCATGGACTGTTCATGCCAATTGCCTCTCCTTGATTGCGCATAGTATATCCTTCTGGCGTGTTAGTTATCTACCGTATACTACTGTCATCTTCGTTCCTAACGTGGTCCTACCCTTTCTATGTCACACTGCGCTCCCCTCAAATTAACTTCTATCATCTAGGTATGTTCAACCGGTACTTCATAAGTAGGTTGGGCAGGAACAATATAAAAATCCAACAGACGATTCAGTGACTAAAGGTAGTCATTGTAATTCTCTAGATTCATGTAGCAAACTAGCGCTGTAAAAGCGAGAACGTGTGAGATAGTTTTGATAATCCAGTAAACAGGAGACAATTCAATGGTGCGATTAGTTAATGGCGGGAATTGAATTTCTCGTTATTAGCTTTCGTTACTGCTCGTGAACAAACTAAACAACGTGCACGTTAGAATCGCAGCTGTGAGAACGCATGGATTTCTCGCCACTGCGAAGGGAAGGTTGGTATATCTGGTGAACGTGACCTGACTCAACACTCAGAGGAAGTACCGGGCCTTAAAACAATAGGCACAACGGGTATGGAATAGAAATGTAGAAAACTTAGTCACCACGAGGCAACGGGGCAGCGCTTGGAGCAACCATGGACCGGCCGGGTTGTTTTGAAAAGGAGAGGCCAAAGACAAGCATCTCAAGGGAGGCCCGCGGCGCAAACTGATCCTATGAATGGACTTGAGGTCTCACGTCTACACTTTGCCCTCGCAGATTTCCACTCGCCAAGGCTGCAGCACCACCCGCTAAAGCGACGAAAAGGTTCATCTTATCAGACGACCACAACCAAACTTTATTATCATTTGCGCATGCTCTCATTCATTTTTCTTAACCATGGTAACAGGCGTTGTATGCACACCCTCTATGCAAGTAAGGAGGCAACGCCCAGGGGCCTATGCCTGTATAAAAGCAGTGGCGGGGTGAATACTGACTCATAAGTGGACCTGCCGGAGCTGACTCAAGCCGTCAACATGGTAAGTGTTCATTGTGACAGCTAGGGCATATCAAGCCTTCCTATAGTTTAAGAATACCTGCGTTGGAGTAAGATGGAATTTAAATTAGCAGGTCATGGGGTTTGTCAAGTTCTTTTACCGCCTGACAGACCAGAATGAATCAGGTTGTGTTTTCGGCTTTTTAGAATGAAGCAGAACAGGCGTTGTAACATAGAGACAGAATATAGATATGTCTCTTTAAGCCTACCAAAAAATGCACGCTCTCATTGTAGCCGGATTTTATGGGAGTGCGTCTCGACAAACAAAATGTAGGCACAATGAACTGCTCATCCAAGCAGTTACCTATAGCAACACATCTCAACTGGGGTATATTTTTGTACGTAGTAGTTCCGGGTCGGCTTAGTTTTTTGCAGATAGGCTTTGCCAATACTTCCGTATAGTGTCTTTAGTATTAAGAATTATAATTTCACACAAACCTTCATCGGTCAGCGTTTTACGCCATGCAGCAACAGAGGTCCATGCTGCGTTCAAGAACGGAGTTTCCTCGCAGCATTACTTTTCGTGAAAAGAAACCTTTCTGTGACAATTCTGTGACGGATTATTTATGTTGCAGTCGGGTCATAGCCGAAAAAAAACATAAACTGCTCATCGGGATTACCTTTTCAGCGTTGCATTGTGTGCTTCACCGTATGCAAATTGTAATGTCACCCTGTGAATGTGTTCAACAGTTTTTTTTTTCGTTGTTCTTTGTCAAACCGTATTCCAATAGAATATAATGTGATAGTCTCGTTACAAGGCGCGCAAAAGTGTCTTTTTATGTAGTCGCATGTTAGAGAAACTTGTTTGTTCTTAATCCGCAAAGCACAACACGGTACCAATACGTGCCTGGCCTACAGTGAGACTCTCATAGCATACCACCGCATCGTCAATCATCTCCTCCACATTGACCCATATATTCTTCACGTTTAATATACGGTCTAAATTACTGAAGTGCATGCGCCATGGTTAGCTTGTAGATCGGATCAGGGAACAATGAAAGCCCTAGTAACAAGCGCGTTAGCTTTCCAAATGTAGCAAATTTTTTCGTTTTAGTTCTACCCGTACGCAGGACAGAGCCACATAAGACAGGAAATTTCTTTGATTTGTTACAACTCGTGCAAGGCTCTGCATTGGAAATGAATTTCTTGACAATGCTGCAATATAAGAACTGCCTTTAGCATTGGGTGCTATAAAGCATTTTTTGTCTAACTGCCTCCAATTCGGGGCTCTTTTAATGAGGTACAGTACGAACACGTGAGGAAGGGTTGTACCCGCGTTGCTGGACCCAGACGGACATAAAGTGTTAAGAGCATCGCCGCGTTGAGTCCTTTTACAAGTTGCCTCCACAGGATCTTAAGAGCAGGTGCCCAACAGATAATAGCGCCACCTATGAGCATTGTTGTGAACGTAATGACAGCCTCATTAGTGATCGGGGCGCTAGAAACCCCATTATAGTGGCAATACTCACTGTGCACTGTTTATTGATCTCGTCTGGCAGATCCGCGCCTGCCTTGTCCTTGCTTTGGCCACCAGTGCCTTCGCCGGCTACGTCGGCTACCCGGCAGCTTACTCGTACGCCGCCCCTGCCCTGGCCGCCTACCATGCCCCAGTGGCCACCATTGCCCATGCTCCGGCCATCGCTACCGTTGCCAGCGCGCCTGCTCTTGCCTATGGCTACGGATATTCAGACTTGGGATATGGCCTCGGCTCTTATGGCCTCGGATACGGATACGGATTTGATGGTCTGGGCTACTCGACCTTCCTCAAGAAATGTGAGTGGTCGTCAAGAAAGCCAGATTGGGCAGCTGAAGTTCTGCAGCCGAGAATTTACCCCCTAATACTTGCCTTGAACTGGGCGCTCCAAGCGTCTTTTATAGAGCACAATAAAACCTTTAAGTTAATTAGAAAGAGCGGATTTAGTTGCGAATAACGCATTTTTTGAACTGTGGAGTTGATGTCGCACATTACACGCAATTTTGAGTTATCGTCCCAGAGTACTAAGAGAAAGTTGAAATTGCATGCGCTTCTCCGTGGCAATATATTGTTACTATACTTTACTATTAAATTAATAAATTTAATCCGTGCAACCACATTCCTATTCTTTGGTGCAGCAATTGGTAAATATTACCATTGCCGTTACATTAACTAATTATTGCATCGAAGATATACGGATGTCGTTACTCAGGATCGAAACTATAACATCGAAGAGCCCTGATTCTTTTTGGTGTATTTTATTGCAGAACATCGGATTTCAGCTCAGCAAACAAGACACAGAAGCAAAAACAGGGGCAGGTGTATTTCGAAAGTTTCCTAACAATGCCGATATATAAAAGCACTCTGTCATATCTTAAACACACAGCATCGTCCTACGCAGAAAGCATATTGATGATTTTTTAAAATTATTATCACACTAATTCACCTTTATGTCTTATCTTGTTTCAGAAACTGGATGCCTCCAACAATTTCAGCCAAGGGATCACTGAATAAACAGTTGTGTGAGGACCGGAGATTGAGTAGTTTTTCAGTTCGCTTTAAGGCAGACTCGTTATTTATCGAGTCATAAATTATCCCTACCGCGAAAGAAATGCATACATAGTGCTGGAAGACACAAAACTATCGGGATGTTTTGAGCTTTGCTTGGCCGTGATATATCAGCGGCACTCAAGTTCAGTCTTTACATCTTTCAAACTCTATGCCAGCGCTACAATGTGAGTGCAACGCTTGACGTTAGAACTCTATCCAATGAGCCCGGCCCAGCGGTGCTGTTCGGGGAACTACGGGGCACTAAATAGGAAGTCATATGGCTCAGTGAGGCTCATCATCAGACTAAATCCGCCCTCTTAGTGGTGGCTTCAATGCTGAGAGAAACCACGCAGAGAAAACTAGCATTAATTATTAGTATCCAGTTTATCAGCTACTACCATGACATGCGCTAATTTCGTATTTTCAGGCAATGGCATGTTAAGTATAATACGAGGGGCTTACAATGCAAAATACAACCGTTTTCTTATGCGCTTATTGCAGAGCTCCAAAATAAGTGGTACTGCTTTTAAAACTAAAAGTTGGCACCGAGCAACACCGGGTATCACTTGCAACACGCATAATGTCATCGATAATTTCTTTAGAAAATGCCGGTATTCTCATGAAGCCGAAAAATTGTGCGTACGTCACTACAGTACAGTACTACAGCTTACTACCGTTTTTAGCGGTCCAATGCGAATCTTCCTAAGTTGGCCTGTATGATCATAACTGCATGTTTTTTTTCTTCAGTTTACAATGTGTCTGTACTGACTCCTTCTTAGATCTTCCTAAAATATGGTTAAAACAATCTACAGGGCACAGTCATATATCTACCTTGGACGACAAGTAGGAGCAGGAGTCCCATGACCGCGACATCCCGTTCCAGGGCGCGGAGTTAAGTCGATTCAATGAGGGCACATAGAAGTAATACTCATTTATGGGAGTCAGAGACCGCAAAGGCCGTTTCAGCGCTCTGAACAGAAGCTTTTATAGATGTTTTATATTGGCGGTTCAAGACCAATGGTTGAAAATAGAAGTTCCAGTTTACAATGAACGCTTGTGCCAGTTTCTGTGTGGGTTTTCGTTCCAATTCTAGCATGTTGAAAGATCATGCAGTGTGTCGTGCAGTTTGTAGAGGTAAATACTTTATAGCTCAACGGAGACGGCCGTCTGGAATTCAATTGTGCTTCGAACACTGGAAAACCAGGAATAGACAACAGTTCACCGAAAATCCTGGTCTCTACTCAATGTTTATCAAAAAAGGCATACCACCTGCTCACACCTATTGGTACGGTCTGAAAAGCAGACGAAGGAAAAAGACAAGGAGCCAGGCAATAGCCGAACGCAGAGTAAGAACTCTTGGAGTGCCGTAGGCCATAGGTTGTAAAATTGCTCTTGAATATAAATAACTTACTCTATGAATTGCTTTATAAACGCAAAAGAATGTAAACTAACATTAGGAATTAATAAACAAAAAATAATAAACTTACGACACTGTTGCTTACGAAAGGTAATGCATTTGATTTTAAATTACTTTTTCGTTTTCATCCAAGCAAGGAAAAGAAGTGGCCAGAGCTCTTAAATGCATTTCATAATCCATTATTGCACTGTAGGAGGAGCCCAGCATTGAAGTGGGTGTCGAAAATATTTCCCCGCTTTGAAGAAAGTGCCTCAGGCCGACCTGAATAGCCGCTCCCGTGACAGGAATGAAAGCAACTGAGTGTTTAACATAAAATTCTTTTGCAGCATTTGTTATCTGCGAAAAATTCAATCACCGAAGTTTATCATTCGATGCGACATCTACTTGCGCACAGAAAATTTTAAAGAGTTCGTTGTCGGTGGCAGTTAAAAAAATGCCGCGATTTCAGTGTAATCTTTCAGTGTCCAGAGCAAGCTGCACTTGGTGCGGTGGCCTGGCACGTACCTAGTCAGCAAAAGCAAATCACATAAATAGGCGGGCCGCTAATTGTGCGCTCCGCCGTTCAGCACGTAAAGAGTCTGATTAACTCTCGGCCAAAGAAAATGACGAAAAGCAACACCAATTCGCTGCCAAACACGACACGTCATTTTTCGGTCTTCCCAGCTAACCTCTGCCACAGCCACCAACCAATGCCCTCCTTTCTCTTTTTTTTGTATCCCAATACGCAACAGAGATGAGAGCCGCCTCGGTGGCTCAGTACTTAGGGTGCCTGGCCGCTCAACCGAAGGACGCGGGTTCGATACGACAACAGCGGCTGCATTTCGATGGAGGCGCAATGCTTGAGACCCGTGTTCTGTGCGCTGTCAACGGACTTTAAAGAATGCCAGGGTGGTCGAAGATATTCGAAGCCCTCCAGCACGGCTTCCCTCATAGCCTGAGTCGCTTTGCGGAAATAAATTCCACAAACCAAACCAAACCAAACTGAATTTATAAGGCGATAAGACCAAAACAGAGAAAACAGACACACGGCCAGGAATTCGTCGCTTTCACTGCTTTCAGAACATAAATGAGAGCAGAAGCTAATGTCATTATAGCCGGCGCTATCTGGAGCGTTTGAATGCTTTTCTATGGCTCGGTGGTACTAGGAAATCACCTGGATAAAATTCAGAATTACTCAAAAAAACAGAAAAGGTGTTCACAAACAATATTTATCAGATTATAATTTGCACCTTTTCTGCAGGAACCTGCTTGCACTCTCATGAATATAATTGCGGAAAGCACATTTGCAATTCACTACACCACTAACCATAACCACTAACCACTAACTTGGGCATTCAAGAGTACCTCTTGTTGGTTACATTTTTTTTTGAAACAGCGTGCTCATAAGTCCCGTCAAATCCATTTAAAGTTACCGCAAACCATGCCAATTTGTCTCTAAAGTATCGCTCCATGCAAGCATCATTGAAACGGCTAATTTTATCTTCAAAAGACCAAAAAAAGTGACAACTTTTTTTAATGTCGATAAAACATACTGAAAAAAAAAATGTTTGTCATTTTGAACAGTTCACTTTAGTTGCCCTGGCACTGTGTGATCACTGTGGCACTGTGATCAGTCCTTTTCTCAAAATTGATGATCGCTTGTATTTTCCAAGTGTTTTCAGGTGGCAGTGATGGCTTGTTTTTGACATTCAGGATAGGGAATGGCGATTTTGAGGGAAACACTATGTTACAGATATGCATTTTGTAATTTGCGCAGAACCATGTCACAAACACTTGCTCGAAACGAATTGTTGATGCTAGTTGGTATCAGATACTTCTAATTAAACAGCGTGAAAATGAACAAGAACGACAGACAAACACCACAAAGCGCTGACTACAACCAAGTTTATCGCGATGCGCTGCGCATACATATATGCAGTTCAGCATGCACGCGAAGCAAAAGGAAAAAACTACAAGTCACGCCATTTCCGGCAGCACCAGCGACCCACACAATGCCCTTAAATGAAGCGGGAACCGAGGCAACAAACCAAGACCTTCTAAATCAACTGCAGCGTTGCAATCCTCAGAAATGAAGTTCTTTTTGACTAAAAAACAACGACAGCGTACTGACACTCTCGTTTGCTTTCTTCGCAATCTTAGCAAGCGCTTAGTCACTCTTGACACTGAAAATAGTATTTCTTTGCCTGACGCACGTCTTGCATTAACATCGCTTCTGAACGCGGTGTTTATGAGAAGCAACGTCGTAGGGGGCAACAAAAAAAAACAGTATTATTGAGAGCTTCAATACATAAACAACCCAGCAGGATGATTAATTTTTTTTAGTTGGTTTCAATTGAGTTTTTTTTTAACAGTTACTTTTGCAAAATTTGCAAAACCTGGCAACCAAAACCAAAGTATTTTATCGATGTGTTAGTATATTTATACCGGCGCCTAAAGAAGAAGAAAGCGGAATTAAAAGAGCAATTCAGAAAAGAATCTTTTCGCTTCTTTTCATTTAGAACCCGTAGCTGCTTAACCATGTTCGTAAAGGAAGAGAATGTTGCAAAAAATTGCGGTACGGCACCTTGATGGCATTGCGCTTAAGATGTATGAAATTTTATAGCCTTCGAATTTGTTGTAGTGCTATTTGTCTCCCCTTTATGATGCACTGGTCTTCTCAAGTATATTTTATCATGAATATATGCCGTAGCGCATTGCGGGCAGTGTGTACAAAGGCACAGAACTCATTTTTACTTACAGATTGCTGTACGTCTTTCCTATTCAAAAATTTCACACTGAGAACAGCAGAAGTATGAAATATAGAGCAAAAAAATTGAGATCAGTAAAATTGAATAATGTATTTAGTTTTCTAATTTGCGCATAAATGTTCAGTATACTCAAACCAGCATCTATGATCTTATCAAAAAACACACGCGTGGATGCTTTTGCAAGTATGGAAAGCGCAGTTGCGTACGAGTTACAGAAAGTCATGAGCTTATGATGAAAGAAATAGCAGTATTGAAACGAAGGCTTTTGCTAACATTGTGAAATGAACTAAGTACTGCTAACAAGAAAACTCATTTTCAGCTGTTCTAGTGTTCGCATATTAATCATAATTAATCAGAAAGAGTTTGGTGTGAACTGGGAACAGGACTTTTTCATTGCTCCAGCAATTGCACAATACCAATACGTTTACTGTACCATATTGCGAACTTATATTTTTAATTGCTGCAGAAGTAAAATGTTGTACAAAACTATAACCTTTGCGCTCACGCATTGTTTCCAAAGCAGAACAAGTGTTTAAAATTGTAGGTGCAAGCTCAGAACACTTCCATGTTTTAATGCAGCTTCGACATAGTAGGAGTTCTATTAAAGAATAACAGTTTTGTACCATACTCACTTTACACAGCCCAAAGTTGCACATTAACTCATGAGGAAATGATCCATATTATCGCATCTACATGGCTTCCTTTTCACACTAAAATACATAATTCATGAGCTTCGAGGAGATTGGCGCAAATTGATTTAAAGATTAACCAATCTGAAGATATAACCCAAACATAGGAAAACAAGTTTCATTTCGTGGCCGTAATTGAAGCTGCAAGCGCTTAAAACAATTAGCAAAATCTTCGATAAAGTATCTGATTTCTAAAAAATTAGCGCTCGATATAACTATCCAGTCTACTATGCTTTTATAATTTAGAAATCTTTAATACCAGAAGACTTTCGTCTTGTTTTTCCATTTTGGTAACAAAGGAGTTTGAAGATGCTTCTACCTAAAACATATTTCCAGAAATGAAGCTCAAAACGCCAGCTAATTGCTTTAGCGGCGGGAAACCAGAAACCGTAAATGCAAGAACTTTGCCAGAGCAGTAACGACAAAATCCCACGCGTTATCCTGTAGCAGCAATTGAGTTTCACAAGTGGATAGATAGCAGAGGCGACAAAGTCAACGGGCAGTTTCTGACTATCAGTCGCGAGGCAAACTTATTTACGCCGTGACGCTTTCGAAATTTTACCGTGGTACCAACTGCTACCAGCAAAGACTTACTGGACGTAGTTGCGCAGGAAAAGCTTTTCGGCGCCATCAGTCAAGCCAGTGGTGTAAATTTCCGGCAAAGACGAGGGACTCTCACACTGCATCTCATTGAATTCATGCCAGCGCTGTGGGTACCTAGCCCGCTTTCTCTGAGGTAAACCTGTTGAACGTGCAATACCTCACCGCTAGTGGTGATGCTGGCCCCAAACAAAGTGCTCAAAACAAACAAGCCAAGATCAAATAGCAAAACATGCTTGAAAAGTGAGGCGACACCAAGTAGCTAAACGTGCGCGAAATTGAAAAGCAAAGCCAAGTAACTATTTTTGTCAGTTTGGCTCGTCGCGTGTATAAAATGTCTATAATTATGCTTGTGCCAGCGCTACCGTCCACGTTGCGTGCATGCGCCAGACCGACGTTACCTGCCAGAAACGCCGCTAATTCCAACCAGCTTTCGTTGCATAATGTGCTAAGCCGGTAAGCTTAGCTCTACTATCTTTTCTTCCTTAGATAGCACAAGAGGGGAGGGCAGAAGCCATCAGCTGAGTCAGCGCCAACACATTTAAGCTCTATTGTGACCGAAAAATAGCCTGTGCCTCTCTTGGCAGCCGTTTATTTTCATTTCGTCCACGTAAACCTCCACAGCTAGCCCTTCGTTCTTTCTACGGCTTACCCATTTTTATTAACTTGAAGTCTGAAACAGGCTACCAGACAAGGTTGAAAGGAGAGCGCCTCCATCACGTATTCATGGCGCACTCGCGCAGGGGGCAGATAGAAGAAAGAGAGCTCTTAGATAAGCGCGCATTCGTGGTCACTGCACACCCTCCTATGAAACCCGCCAGAATTTGAATAAGCTGCAACCTTATCATTTTGGCATATTTCCGCGTGCGGAATCACACCTTCTTTTGCAATTTCCTCCGTCGCTTGCCTTCTTAATTCCCTGGCAGGCGGAATCATCCACTCAACTACGCACGCATGTGCATGAACCAGCATATATGTTTCCAAAGTTCAATCATTGGACTGCCACGAATGCAATAATATAGGTATGCGCAAAGCACGCGCAAATTAATAGAATGCTCTGAGGAGGTCTAATCTAAGGAATTCTATGGGAAATAAAGTGTTCTTGGGCTCCGAGTTCGTGTATGAAGGGTACGGAAGGTAATATGAGCATGACTCCTAAAAACAACGAACTCGTTACGATGGCTAAGTGGGTGCGACATGCGGCTGTAGAGTCCACGGCCATGGAGTGAATGTAGGCAGAATGCAAATACAGCCAGTGCACTGTGGAGCGTTGGTGTAAAGAAATTAAGATGGAGACCTCCAGTGCGTCGTTTCTCATATCGGGTTGGTTACTCCGGGACCTTAAGCCCCTACTACAGTATCACATGCACCCAAAAATTTCAGACACCAGCATTTTATCAACTGGCAGTCCTTTATGAACTTAGTATTCTCGTACATCGTAAGACTGCACCAAACCAATCAATGTGACCGCTCGGAACGCTAATGATTTTCTGGAATATACTGACAAAAACGGACCCCACTACTGTTCTACACCAGTCAAACAAGTCGGGGTGAGCGCAGGACAAGCTTTAAAAACAAGATGCTATACCGCATCAGAGCGATAGGCCATTCCAATCAACATGTTTACAACATTTCTTTAAAATACTGCACAGTTGCATCACAACCAAAAGTGATCTGCTAGAAAGTTGCTGACATGGAAGACTGTTCTTTTCTTACATTCGGTTAGCCATATCTACAAGATATCTTTTATGTTCCTACATATAACTACCTAGCCTAATGTTCGGCTACTTAATTTCAGGATCAAAGGAAATCGACCGATCCACAGAAATAGAAATACAGCCACAAATGAGGAAAGAAAACTGTTTATATAAACTACTGACATCTCGGAACCGAAAACAGTCCGTTTCTTATCTACTAAGTTGTGTAGATAATCCTGCATCAGATCTGAGTTCGCGACGGTGCAGTGAGTGGTCGTAGAACGCAGAAATATTTTTCCCTTGTCACGTTTTCTGCTTTATATCATCTTCCTAACTACGAGCTCGATAGGATAAAGCTCTCTCCCATATTTCTCCAAACAAGCTTGTCGTGTTCCATTTCTGGCTACCCTACCTCCTAGAGCTTCCTAATCTCATGTTCTCACTCTCTGCCGCCCTATGCTGCGTTCTATTTCTCCTGGAATATTATTTACCTTACCAGTAATGTTCTTTTCGCAATATATGTACACTCCATGCCCTTTTATTCCAGGTTTCAATTGGGATATCATAATTCGAGTTAATTAGTGGATCCACTCAGCTGTCTCCTGCTCTTAACGCTTCCCCTCAATAATAACCTCAATTTACCTAAAAACGAATTCTGTTTTCATTTTGCTTACTGCTATCTGGGTCCTTGCAAATCATGGTTAAAGCAAAATCATTCTTTGTTTTTGGCCAGAGAAGATTTATTGTATTGAAGCAATTTAACTGATTTTCCCTTTTGAATTGCATCGCTGAACTAACATTCTGCAAGGACACAAGAATAGTGAGAAAATATTCATGTAGCATAAAGTATATTAATAACTACATGAAAATTTATTATGTGCTGTGTTTAAATCCGCTAGGTATACCCTTCGCTCCTGTTGTTTTCACTTACGACTAAATTTGCTTCCACTTCAAGAAAATCTCAAGTTTCCATCCATTCTCAGTACGGTATGAATACACTCTTAAGCTTAGAGCACTGCTATGCGTTGATGTCTGTGTTTTTGTGCTTGCTGTACACAGTCGATTTGCGATTGGTTGCTCTGTTATAGTGCACCAGCAGCAAGACTGACATAATGTTCCTGAGCACTCATTTTTGATTGATTGATTGATTGATTGATTGATTGATTGATTGATTGATTGATTGATTGATTGACTGATTGATTGATTGATTGATTGATTGATTGATTGATTGATTGATTGATTGATTGATTCATGTTAGTAGACATTTACTATACGCCACGTGTCCTAGCTAAGTGTAACAAACCCTTTCAAAAAGGTGGAGTGTATTTATTAGGCACATTAAACAGCGCAGTTCTAATAAGGGTCGAGCTGCATGGTCTGAAGTATTTTTCTCTTTCCACGAAGTCAACAAGTTATGTCTTGCCAACTAACTTCTTAAATGTAGTCTTCGGGAAAAAGTTTGAATTCGTAAGTTGTAGATCACCATGAATATAGCATGCGGAAATCTACGCACCAAGGTACAGTTTACGTAGATTTTTTACCGACCTTGAAAAGCGCGCGAAGATAAAAACCTACATTTTGTTACTAGTGCTGCCTTGAGCGCCCCAAAACACGATGTAGTAGAGAAAAATCTGGTTCTCACCTGAAAGTTGTCTTTGACACGGGTTTACATTTGCACCGGACGCGGGGTATGAGGTACGGATTTTTTTTTTCCTGAAAGCGCGTCTTGTGTGTTCAAGTAACACAGCTGTCAGCTGGCAGGTTTTCAACTTGAGCGGTCCTGATCCCACACTAAAAAGACTCGTAAGCAGGTCCTTCCCGCTAAAATAGGGGCTGGCTGTTTTTTTAAACTTATCTAGAACTCTCAATTTGACACTTTTGTTCCTAATTTAATATTATGGAAGGTCAACTAGGTGGTCATAACGAATTTCGAAGAACATTTCCCCTGCCTGGTGCTCGGCTTCTTCATGGTGAAATGCTTGGAAATGGGTCTTTGAGCCCACTTTGAGTTGAAGAAAAAATTTTGTGCTATGGCGCCCTTTGGCCACAGACGCCATAAAAATTCCTGATCATCAATTTTCAAGAGCAAAAAATACGGGAAACTAGGCCACAAGCCACTCAGCAGCATAGAATTGATTTCACTCGCATAACATATTCCCTGCTTTTTTTTTAACTTGGCTACATGAGTGGGGGGATCTGCAGTATATTAGCAGGATATTTTTTATAAAAACGTTAACAGCGTTAAAGTAAGCGGCGAAGAATAAATACAAAATTACCAAACGAATTATCGAAAAGACAACGTGAAATGAGCTGTCATGGTCGGCAGAAAGTTTAACTATTAGAGGCAAGTGATTGCTCTTGCTAAGTGTTCCCGGAAATAAAATTTAAATATGTGAGTGTGAGCGAAGCATGCAGCTGAGCTGTGATTGTGAGGATGACGGCTGTTGCGGATTTGTAAAGGCTGTACATACGCAACTGGACCAACAGCTACTTTACAATGACTTAATTTGTATTTATTTTAATACGAAGAATCAATTGGTCATTAACTGACCTCCAGTTTTTAATTGATCTCCTGATAGATTTCCACGTATGCACGCTCATCTCTTTACTCTATTCATAGTAACAATCTTTGTAATGTTTTGTTTTTCTCACAAACATGAGTAATCACGTCATGCGTAGCAGCGCATTGCAGGGGTCATTTTTATTTTACAGCGCCCCCGTTGCTGGCTGGCTCGCACATTCAGAACCATCACTGTGGGCAGCACTCGATCATGTGACCACCCTCTGCACTTGCCTTGCACTTTCTTAGTAGGTTTCGGATGGGCGCTGATCAAGTGATCAAGTCACCCCCCCCCCCCCCCCAGTGCACAGTGGCCATTCGTTGTGCAACGTGCGACCTTTGCCTTTACTCTATAGGGCTTGCAGCCGCAAGACTACCAAACGTTTCAAAACGCCTCCCAGATGCTCTTCACGCGTTTGCGCAGGAGTTATAAGCGCAGCATGGGCGACGTGTGGACAGTTCCATGAAAAAAATGCATTAAGGAAGAGATTAGAGGGGCATGATTATATGACACCAAAGTGGCATGACAAGGTAGTGCTTAACTGAGCGCAGCTCTTATAAACTCATAGGTCGAATACGACATCATGCATAAATAAAAAGGCAAATCTAAATTTGTTGGCCGAAGCCCCCGCAACAGCTGTGCTTTATAACAGATTATTGTGCATCGAAATTTTTCAGCAAGTTCTTTTTATTTCAGCGATTCTGACAACGCATTTTTGAATGGACCGTGTCGCACAACATTGTATGTTGCTCTAGTGTATTTAAGAGGGTTAACTGCTGAGCTAGTTGGTTTTTAGACCTTATAAAGGATTTTTAGCGCAACGACACGACACAAGAAAGACGCCCGTGTTGTCGTCTTTCTTGTGTCGCGTTGCGCTAAAAAACCTTCATTATGGCTAGTGTATTTAGGGCACATTGTCTGCAATGTGGGCGCTGAATGGATTCATGTTTCATTCACACAGAAATAAAGACAAAAGAAAGAATGAGCCTGAATCAACAAGCTTAAAACTCGCCTTCATTTGTTCACACACGCAGTAGAAGAAGTTCTGCGAGAACGCCACGCATTGTCTTGTTTCGGCGCAACTTGTATTTTTTTTTTTTTGCTGGATACGAACCAAGCTGCGGAATAGTCCGTCTTTCTTCGCAGTGCTTCGTCTAGATGTAAGAAAGTGTCATAAACTGATCAAATAAATGGCGTTCTTAATACGCGGAAGGAATGATGCTGGTATTCCTCGTGATTCGAGCCAGGCGCATGTAGATTTCAGCATGTCCGCCGTGACGGCGCCTACTTGCATAAAGGCGGCGAAGGCTTCATTGCTCATGAAAAAAAGATGAAATAGGAAACATGCCGCGCTGATGTAAAAAATGGCAGGTACCGGGGCCGGGAGCGGCTTGGAAAGCGTCCGGACCAAAATTGATTCAAACCAGAAGCTATTCCCAGGGAAACCAGTTTGGGACCACCGAGCTCTTCGGAGATTCGCTTTGTAATGTTTTCTTGCAGTCTACTCGGCAGCTACCCTCCCCCTTGCGGGTTGATCACCTTTGGCTTTTCAAGGTCACAGGCCGGTTACCCGGGCCCATGCAGAGCGTTATCTTCCAGCACGTGTTCACCCCTTTCCTTCGGAGCACTGACCACGATTCTCATGACATTCAAAAACAGCTAAAACAGCAGCAAACCTGTCAGGAAGAGTTCATGGCACATCCTTCCCACCACCTCCTCCCCGAAAGCCCTGGAGGAACCGACCAAGGCGTGCATATATAAGGGGTTCGGAGGTCACACTCAGCACACTTGATTGTTGCAAGTTGTGAGAGCTATCTGCCAACCATGGTAAGTAATCTTTTTGCGTGTGGCGACTATGTGCCTAAAATTAGATACGGTAGCATGAGCTGAAAACTTTTCTCTCAAACCGTTAATTTTAGATAGTCTAGTGATAAAGCTGTAGTGATGCGTTATATGGACAACATTTGAACGTGCCACGAAAAAAATGTCGCCACGAAATGCCGTAAGAGGTTAATACCTGAAGTAAACATTCGATATGCACTCTCGAAGAGTGGCGTGTTTTGTAAAGAACAAGCACCGTAGAAAGTTATTTGCTGTTGGACTGTGGTATTAAGACAGAAGTACTTGGATTGCTTGCACGTTTTTCAAAGGTCAAGATGTAGTATCAAACAAAGAAAGGGTTACTGGATTACTTGGTTTCTCGGAAATGTTGCAGGGTTAATGTAGCCTGCCCCTGTTGAGTATGAGGTGGTAAGTGCTTGATTTTGCCTTAAGAATGAAAAGTTTAACGCATTTTACTTTCGGTCATGTATATGCTGTACCCTCGTTCTTGCGACGGCTTTTTACCTAAGCCACAAAGGAAGTACAAAAGCAAGGTTCCTCTACCGAAAGCTAATCATTTTTGGGCTTTGCGGGGGGATGAGCAATGAAACCTCTAGCGATCTAATAAAGGAATGGTGATGGAAAGTTTGGCAGTGTGTCTTTCGCGAAAGGAAACACTTACACTTATCACTGATGCTTTCAGATCCGTGCGTGCGTCCTCCTTGCTCTTGCCGCTTGTGCGTGCGCCGGCTACGTCGGATACCCCTACAGCTACACCCTGGGTACTCCGGCAGTAACTACCTACGGAGCTGCTCCACTAACCACTTTTGGGCACGTTGCTGGCGTCCCGACTTACGGCTACTACGGATACGGTTACCCAGGTTACGGATACGGCCTGGGAACTTACGGCCTTAACTACGGATATGGATACGGCCTCGGCGGCTTCGGCTACCCCGTCATTGGCAAAAAGTGTAAGTAATGACATAAACTGGTCGCGAAAACTGGGCTTACGTTTAAGGTTCATCGACCAAGTGCTCAAGGAAGATGAGGCTAACAAAAGTGCTAGGCAGTACCTAACCGATTGTATGCTCTTATTTTGAGAGCAATTGCATAACCATGCAGGCTTCGTGCGGGAGACAATTGCAGGCTCGAAGAAAACGATTAAGGTCACAGAAGTGACACAAGGAAAACGTACCAATAATTTATCGCTATTTACGCGGGTCCAGCTAAACCCAGAGATACACAAGCATAGCTGTAAATGAATCTCCGTTTCCGCGTGCTTATTGCTTCTAAAACTTAAGGTAAGTATTCGGCGATTTGCCGCAGATCTCTTGTTTGCGCTGTATAATGAGTTTCCATGTTTTGGCGGCATTTTTAACCCTATGAAAAGGCACATAATGCAGTGGAGCACACAAGAACGAAACACCTGTAGCGCATAATCGTTTGTCTGACTTGAAACACGTTTTGTAACCGCCTGCTTTAACGATCAGCCTTCCTTTCTTGAATACTGAATGCCGAGTGGTTCTTACATTTTATTACTAAAGTCACTCTTTCAGCGGGAACTACTCAGTATTAAATTTGAGCGTGCTGAGCACATTCCATCATGCTGCCACAAAATCATGTCTTGTGCCCGCAAGGACTTATGTGCAATCGTGGAGCCTTCCTTAATTCTGGCTCAAATGGTGCTTTCCGATTTGACTGTATGCCGTCAGTACGAAGGCGAAAGCGATATCTGAGCTTAAAGTTGTGCTTATTTTTCTCTGTTAGTCTCCATGATTGAACAAGAACTGCATATGAGAGCTAAAGACACTATTGGACAGAAATATCTTCTAGTAAAAGAAAATATATTTCTTAAATTTTCTTTTTAGCCTTGAGCTAAGTGAGCACAAAACAGCGTAGAGTTAACCATGCAATACTTTTTGCTCCTAGGCTGATGTTTGAAGGAACGTACTTTATTTGTTTTTACAATAGTATATCTGTTGTAAACAAACAGCAAAATTATCTTGATAATAATTAGATCACTGTTTGTTTTCCTAGCAATTGCTGTTAAACAGGTGAAAATTAAAACAGAAGCAATGAAATTATACTGCTACAATACTACTAAAAGCCCTATACTTTCGCCAGCTGCAAATAAAATAAGCCAAACCCTCTTCCCATTTGTTCATACAGAATTCTGCGTCCCACCTGGCCAGCATCACTAAAGCGCACATCCCACCGAAGGAAAGACCCCCACTTTGACCATCACGACCAATTCGCAACACAACGCATAATAAAGTTCACTTCAAGCTGCACTTACGCTTTCGACTGCTTTATTTAAAATATTCTCGCATGCCAGTCCCGCTTTGAAAACATATTTGCATTCGGAAGCCATTCAACGAAAAGAACGTACCGTATTTTCCGGTGTATAAGACGCACCCTTGTATAAGGCGCACCCGCCATATATGAAGGCTCTCATTGAAAAAGTTGGTATATAAGACGCACCCGTGTATAAGACGCACCCCAATTTACCGACTTAGTCCAGTTAGGGTTAATTAAACACGCTTGCTCGACCATCGCGAAATGAACCATGGATGGACTCATCTGATCGCATAAAAGCTCCGTAGCTCCGTAAGCCCGCAGCCCGATTTTCGTTTTCGGTAGCATACTCGACCGCAGATAATTTGAACTTTGCGGTGTAGCTCTTGCGCAACTTCGGTGGCATACTGTAGTAAGACCGAGCACGACAGGTGTAGGTAGTGGAAAGCACACGCCGAAGTCACCAACACAGACGTTATACGTACATGGTGCAAAGAATGACTAAAAAAGAACGCCGGCTTGGCTTGTTTTGACAATGCCGAGAAGCGCGACTGTCGCCATCTTTTGTAATTTCACATTACTTTTGCTTGCGCCTCCGAAACGACCGCGTGTTTGCGATTCTGGAAGTCGTCATCCCCGCCGTTTCATGATAAAGTTAACCTAAAAAAAGTTGCCCGCGGCGGTCCCCGTATTGAAGTATTGACCGTGTTTCTACCGCATCATTGGTAGTGATATTTTTTCGCTGAAGAAAGCTTGAGCATGAATCTGAGTAATTTCTGAACTCGCAAAAAAGAAACGAAAAATTCGCATATAAAGCGCACCCTTGTATAGGACGCACCAGCAAGATTTTTGACAAAAAACCGCGTCTTATACACCGGAAAATACGGTAATTGTTTGGGGTAACCAGAACGTTGCTAAAGCTGTACATTGTCCTCATCACGAAAAAACCTGTAGTTTTAGACTGTCCTCATTACGAAAAATCATCACGAATAGGTAATGCAAAGTCAATCATTCATATATTAGGCACAAAATGCTCTTGAGAGAAATATTTGGTGAAAATCTGCCTTTTCTAGATTCATTGTTCATATACATGCGCGATTTAAAAACATAGAGCTTTCCTTTCGCATAGGGCAAAAGAAACACGTAGACAGATGCACCAGACGTCTAAGCTAAATATAACCCAAAGTTTTTAAAGCCACAAAGTGTTCTTGGGGAGCAAAAATAAACTGAGGGATTTTCAAAGTCGCTTAGCCTCGCCTGTAATATTTTCTTCTCTGAAGTTAATTAATAATTAGCTTGCTTCTTAATTCTTCGATTCTTTATTAGACTGTCAACTGAGGAAAATATAGGTCGTCTTGAAAAATACTTGTCCGAAATGTCTGCACAAAGGTGCCATTTTCAAAGCTTCTTTTAGGCGATCCATAAAGTGAATGCGAAATAGAGACGCTAGAAAGTGAGAGCTGCTCGCGGCTATCTTTATCGCAGCGCACACGTGAAGTAAAATCGGGCACAGCGCTCCGGCAAAAATGGGATTATGTTCCCTGAGGTGAGTCTTAGGATGCTGAACATCGCTGTTAAGTGGTAGCTTCTCTATTTTGCGCACTTTCGCTTAAGTGTGGAAGAAACACATGTAAGTGGTACCTTGGCCCAAAGAATTCAGACGGCTGTTTTTCTTGGTGGTAGATAGCTTCTGCAGTGACACTGTATTCGTGGCATCAATCTTTGATAAGTTAACCTTTTTATTAATTACTTAAGGGATCAGAGCGACAAAATACTGTTGACCAAGTTATGCGCCACTGCATAGCCCTGAACAGGTTTCACTCAATTAGCGCAATACGTTTTTTTTTTTTTAAATTCAAGTTTACTTTTATCTTGGACAGCTGAGGCAGTGCCCTGTGCTCGGCAATTTCACGGCATGTCTGCAACGAATTTAGTTCGTTTCAAACGTTCGCCACTTTTTTTTCTTTCATTCCAAGCGCCCAATTAAAAACCGGCAGCATCATTATTACTGTAAGTATGAGCCGAAGCCGTTTTAGTGTAAAGGAAAAGCCAGAGAAGGATAGGACCTCAATTTCTTCCACCTGTAACGACGGTAAACTGGGCAGCAGAAAATGACCCTCCTCTATAAATACAGGACCCTAGGAACAAACTAGGCTGCAGATGTACTCGCTTTTTGAGATGTTTTGTGCCTCTTCACTATTGGCATCACGTGATTACCGACCGTGAAGCTGGGCTTTCAAAAAGTGAAGATAAAATATAATGCATGCCAACTGCTTTTCTTTTTTTTTTTTTACTGCACTTGCAGAACGATTACTAAGACCGAGTGTGTGCGCTCTCTTGTAGCTATGCATTCTTTTATTACGAATATAATCTCAGGTGTGCTCCCCAAATTTGTCTGCCGAATTTAAGTTGGGGCGAAAACCACACATGTTTATGCATAGCCGGTTTAGTGTCCGGTCGGTGACGTGGCAGATATGACCCAGAGGCGTAGGCTGAAGCATGCGCGATACCCGGCGTCTAGACCTGGCGTGAACAGTTTTTACTCTTTTTTGAGCATACTGAGTACTGCTGTACCCGCTGTTGGGGCGCCGATGCATTGCTGTTTGCAGAGCCCAAAGTTGGGGCATGAAATTAGACCACGGCGGCCACATTTGCGTAGACCAACAATACAAAACGTGCTGGTGCCGTACTAGCGCACGTTAAATACCCCAGGACGCGGAAATTTATTCAGAACCCAGAAGTAATACGAATCTTGAAGCTCATCACCACGTTTAGTACGTGAAAGTTCACATATAGCAAACCAGACTATAAAATAGCACACAATGTCTGCAGCTACTCGCATGTACAAGGCTGAAACTGGAAGAACTTGAAACGGAATGGGGGACTGTAGTAGTATTATCGGGCGTCCGGCTCTTTTAAATCCTCCTTGTTATCACCAGCCCAAATTTGGACACAGCCGGATGAATTCCTCTCCCATATCCTTCTAATTAGCGCTGTCCTGTGCCACCTTTGGCCACCTCCATTGCACAAAAGTCCTCTCTCGTCAGCCCAGCTAACCCTCTGACTCACCCTGCTACACTCGCCCTCTATTGAAATCAACTCAATTAAACGTTTCGACCGGAATAGCAGTAACAGGCGTTTGTTCCCTTACCCATTCTGTAGCTTTTTGTACGCAACGGTACACCTATAATTTCGCTTTCCATAGCTCGGTGCGTTGTACTTAATTTAAGTTCAAGCCTTTTAACCACCATCCTAGTTTCTACCTGAAAGTTTAGTACAGGTGAGGTACAGCTGTTATCTACTATCTCCCTTGGGGAATACTGGTAAGCTGCCGTTCATTACCTGATAGCAGGATCGCCAGTTTTGGCTGTTTTGCACCTAATGGGCTACTTTTGCCTTGGTGAGAAAATGGGCTTGGGTAGAAAATTTTAACTTCGGTATTTGTCAACTTTCCTGCCACTTTAGAAATTTTTCTAAACACCAAATAGATGAAGGTTTCCTCACTTTTTGCCAGTGCCTCGAATATATTTTCGGTGGAATACTGCTATGGAAAACATTATTACAATGTAGCTGCCCAGTTGTCGAAAGGTAACTGGTAATCAACTTCTAACCTATAAAAAGTAATTCGCGCTCATGTGATCAGTTCATTTTCGCCGGGCCTGTTCCAAGCATGGCTACAAAATATTCCCTCCGGTTTCAGTTGCTGCAATCAGAATTTCCGTAGTAAAAACAGTCATACACATTAGATTCGACATTCAACCATTTATACCACAACGAAAAAATCGAAGGGGACACTTTACCTCCGACTTAAGGGTATGACGCGTTAGCGCAATGGGTTAATTCCTATATATGCAGAATTCTTCATTCTCCACTTGACATTCGTAGACACCTGGGAGTCCTGATAACCCTCCTGACGCAGTGGTGCAGCGGTTAAGCGCTTAGCCACCTGCCTGCGATATCAGGGGTTTCCAACCGTAGCCTTGTGCGACCCAGGTTGCTCTTCTCGAGCAACCAATCATTAATTTAACTGCCACCTGCCACGGTGAGCAGTTTTCTACTATCCGTTGGGCACGTTGTGATAACGCCAGAAGACACATGACCTAGGTGGCCCTTCTAGTTTCTAGGTTTCTCTCTGGGTACCGCCTACCAGAGCAATGCTTATGATTTTTCGCTCACTACTCCTACGCCGACAACGCTGACATCGGAGTTTCTGGAAAAGGAAGATTTTAACGCTAGCGCTTTAATAAGGAAGTGATTTACTACTTAGCAGATATGCTTTTGCTCTGTAGGAAACGAGTTGAAACCGCATTGTGATCGGCGACAGATGCCAGAACGATAGACCATGGATTTGGCTAAAAATTTTCTGTCCACGTGGTTCTTTTGTAGCCGCGGGGGAACTGGTACCCTTGAAAAACCAAAGGTTCTAAAAGGTTAAAAGAAGAAAGTCCTAATGCTGAACAGAGAAAAGAGAGCTTCAAGGAACCCATAATCACCCCAGCAAAAGCAAAGCCCACGTCTTGAGCGAGGGATTCACCTCATGTAAAATGTATGGGAATAGCACATTGACTGGCATAGGAAAGCCATGAACACAAAGCCTGTCTGCTATGGGTAAATTTAACGAGACGCAGTAGTGATGGACGCTCCTATTTGCCGCGTTCCCAAAGGGAACTTATTTAACATAGGATAATTGCGCTGAACTCCATTTTTCAGCGAAAAACTTCAAGAAATACATAGTTTACATTCGACTACACCTCTAAGAGTGACGCACTAATTGGCACGTGCCTTCTCCTCTCACGAAAACAAAATTAACTCTTCGGGTTACTTTTCAGTATCTTCAGAGATCCCTCGTGTGTTTCGGCATTACTGTCTCCTCCTCACCATTTATATTTTTCATTCGAGAAGTTACTTGACAGTTGGGCCGTGAATACCCATTACCCTTTCATCGTCAAGACTCCCAAGTTTCTAGCGACGTTCCTGCTTTTCGTCACACTTTTTGGTGCTTTCCCGCTATTTTCGACTGCTTTTCACCCTTCGACTAAAGGTTGGCTGCTTTTTCGGCTAGTTTTACGATTCTATGTCACTTTCTGGAGTAGGGGACCTTGCAACCTTCCCTGGAAGCGAATGGCCAAAGCAATGAACTATATTCCTATTCTACTTATTTCAATCCCGTGGCCCGGATCAGCAATCATTACCTGGATTAACTTGATATATTTCCTGACAACTTGCAGGTAAGCCGTGCTTGCATAGAGAACGCTGGGCAACACTTTCAATGTCTTCTTTTTAGTTTTCGTAAGACATAATTCTTGGCCAGTCTAGGATCACAATCCTGCCTTGCAGTTCGGCCCCTAATTTATTTTGCAAGGAAATATCATCCGCAAACAACACATTTCAAAGAAATTCTCAGTTAGCTTTTGTCCCCTGCTCTTGGCAACCTAATTCTTTAAACACCTGTAAACATGCGGGGAACGATACTGAAAGATCGTACCTCCTTGCATGACAACCTTCCTCATCGGTATTCTACCAGTTCTTTTGTGGAGGACTAAGTAGGCTGTAAAATAGCTATAAATATTTCCATCACGTTTGTATATGTCTCTTCGACATCCTGGTTACGCAATACTTTCAATACCGCTGAAATTTTGACTGAGTCAAACGTCTTCCCGCTGATCAACAAAGGCTCTTTTGAGAGTTTGGTTTCATTGTGCACACTTTACTGTTAAGTAATTCATACTGTGAATATGGTCTATTGTTGAGTAACATTTAGGAATACAGCCATGCGATTTGGTTCAATGAGGTCTAAGACTGCCAATCATTATTAGCGGCTGCCTTAGTAAATACCTAGTAGGCAATGGACAGAAAGTTGACCGATCTGTAATTTATGAAGTCTGTGACGTGTGTTCTTATGGATTAAAATGATATTAGCGTTCTTTCAAGATTCCAGTAGTCTTGAGGTCGTGAGGCCCTAGCTACACAGGGTGGACTGCTCTTATATTGGGATGTCCCTGTCCTCCTTCAACAAATATGTCGCTGTAAGGTTCTCAAGCTTCACGCCCACGGTGAGGCGATGGCCTGAAAAACTGCGCTTGTGCCTACCTTATCCGCACAGAAAAAGCGAAACGAGTGGCTCTATTTCATATGTTCTCACTTTAACGCTAATCAGCGATGCACTGCCGCCACATTCTTAAATTTCAGTCGACAGCGGACGGCCGGCCACTTTCTTGACGAAAGCTATGCCCCTGTGACGCCAGCGACCAGAGCTTGCCAGACCAGAAAACGCTTCGCAAAAGCAACAACAAAAATTCAAATTATTTACAACACTGAGTCCACTGAAACGTGGCAGAATTGTAATCTGATGTGTTGGAATTAAATTCAATGCGCAGTACATGTACAAAAATTGGTTGTCATGGCCCCTTTAGCGATCAGATAAGGCGCTAAATTACGGCTGGCAATGATTTCTTTTCGTTACATTGTGCGCTCCCGGAATCTAGCCCGGAGTGGCCGCCTACAGGAAAAAGCTTTCGTTGGTTTCAAGAAAGGTGAATATGGTAAGTGCTCATATGTTTGGAGGACATCTACCATGTTCCACAGCACTGGTGCTACATTCGTTTCTTGTGGCGCGAACACAGACTTTATTTTATATTTGGAGACAAGATCCGCTACGTATATTTCTAGAAATTAAGATGCTAGAAACTGCCGCTAAATAGATATTCAGCCGGTCAGAAGGGGTGTAGACGGGACAGCTGTATATGTATAACCGAAAAGTCACTGTGATAAGAAGATCGATATTGAGCGTGAGCAGTTGTAATGGACGATAGAGAAAATATAAACATGCTTTAACAAATTCCTCCCGGTAGTCGGCAACGCAAGAAATATTAACTTTTGAACATATATTATACGCCATGGACTGTATTCCGCAAATTGTGGTAACTCAAGCGTCATCGACAAGGACAACTTCGACGTTGCCTGCTACTCGCAGTACGCCGAAGCCCGACGACTTACACGGCAGCATATTAGTGACCAACAGCGGACCGGAGAACGATGCTACAATCTCTGCCGATGGTACGCAAAAAAGCCAGTAGGTAGGGACGCCTACTTGCCGCTTCTGTTGCAGTGAAAATCTTTTAAGCCGCTGCTCGGGCTCGTACAATATAATTTGTAAACTAGGCAAAGAAGACAACGCAGTTGTTACGAAGGGAGCGTCAGCATCCTAGCGCCTGACTCTTACGTCGCCGAGTTATTTTTCTTTTTACAGTTACAAGATCGCCAATAAACAGTTTTCGTTACAGGCCAGTCTTCTGTCTACCGTCCACAAGCTTCTGCTTGGTTCCGGGCTGCAGTCCAAACCCTGCCACCATATAATTCTGTTCCCGAGCATTTAGCAGGAGCTGAACAGCAGCTTAAAGCGCTCCTTGAAAGCAAATCTTACAGAGGTCTTTGGATGATTTTACCAAATAAGCAGCCAACGAAGCGGAGGCTGCGGAAGTACCGCGCCCGCCGAACCATATTACTCCGCCATTTATCATGCATTCCTCTTTAAGCCTAGGTGAGTGTTCGTACAAAAACCAAGCGCGGTATAAAACGAAAAGTTGGCACTGAGATTCAAGGTCGAAGCTGTGAGGCGCTTAGTGCTCGGACTCCCTGGCTATAATTATCACCTCGTGTGCACTACCTTTTAGGTGCGGATGGAATGAATGTGATTCGCCCTTCTGGCCACGTATCATACCGCCACATGTGATTCTTACTTCTGGATGTCTTGGTCAGCCGCATAAAGAAAACGGGGCAGGAGGTAACAAGAAGTGCAGGAGGTTGTACCGCAAGCTACTTGATATTTGCCGAAACGAAATATGCCTGCATTCATTTTCGTTTAATGGTGAGCTACTTTTCGGTCTCGCACTGAGCTTGCGAGAACAGGTGCGCTAGTTTTGGCAGTGTTGCTTGCTATGTACGAAGGTGAGTGTAGCTACCTTCTTTTCTCTTGTTTCTACGTAGCCATTGGAATCCACTCGATTAAACTAAGCGAGCTTCGTTTTCTCATCTGATTACTTGTATTGTCTATGCGAATTTTCGTTTCTCTATTTCAGCTAGGATACCACTGCAGAAACGTTTCCGTCTCCTACTTTTACCCGTGTCATTTTCTTTTGCGCTGCCGGGTGTGTCGTCCTCAGTCTCATAAGAAGTCTCTTCGTTTTATTCCAATCTTCTTCCTCGTAAGACAAAACTTTCATTTTTATTTATTTACTGAAAACATACTGCAGTCATTGCAAGCAAATATGAAGGCAGTGCAAGAGGGAAAAAAATATGTAATGCAGCGCAAGCACGATCAAGCAAGAATTTATTTTGGAACACCCAAAAAAGGAACTGAAGGCAGATAAAACAGCGGAAAGACAAAGGGCACGCACAGCGAAAGAGTTATTCAAGAAGGACGTTCACGTGCCCACCTTGTTTCCGTATGGTTGGCAGAAGAAAATTTTGCTGTCTGCAGGGCAGCATGGCGAATGAATAGCCACCTGGGGTTCTTTACCATGCACTGACATCGCACAGTACATGGGCCTCTAGAATTTCGCCTCCACCGAAATTCAGCTGCCGCGGCAGGTTCGAACCCACGTCTTTCGGGTCAGCAGCCGAGCGTACGTGAAGGTACTGAAAGCCTAAATGAACCCCAAAGCAAACGGAACCCGACTGCAAGCCCGCACTCTACTTCAGGCGCTTTTTAGGCAAAGAAGTGCATGATGAAGCAGCAACGTCGGATATGGGCATATATAAGTACTAACACCCAAATTAGGTATATATGCAGCATCAAAACGGTATTACACGTATTATCAACGCATAATTCATGCTCATGCCTAAGAATGGTGTTGCTACAATGCGTTGAAACAAAAGGCATCTGCCTCAAATCCGGCTTCTAACGATAATGGTGAATATGTGTGCAAGGCAAACCGATTATAAAGCTAACTTCTTTTCTTCGACAAATTTGTCATGCATTGACACCTTCCCATGTTATTGAACCCAGACCAAACATCCCCTTCGTGAACGCGGCTCACCACCCACTACAAAGCTATTACACCTTTTTCGACGCCTAAGAGGATGGCGGAATTGGAGCTGAAGCCACCCACCACGCCAACAAGCCCTACGGAGACAAAGGGATGCGAAAATTGCCTTGGTGTTCATATAAGCTACTGAAGATTCAAACATCATGAACATCTCCACCTACTCTGAAGCTGCGTACCGTCAGCATAAATAAAAATTCAGTATAAAAAAAATTAAGCCACCTTACGTGCAGAAAGGCGAAATCATTTGTGCCATCGTGCTGAGCGCTATGGAACGCTTTTGATTCTTCATTGTGTTCATTTGTTTGGTATTATGCTCGTTATAACCAATTCCGGGTTACGATATACTACACCTTAGTTATATCTGGCGTGCTCGCTATAACTTAATTCAGGTTTCGACATACAGCACCATGGCACAGTTGATTATTAATTCATTAGCCACCGTTATCTCCGCTACAAAGTTTTCGTCATATCCAAATATCTACTTTTTATGCCAGCGTATACAGCGCTTGTCGCTAACGGAGTCGGGTCACCGCCTCCTTGCTCGACTCCATATCCAACACCCTACTCCCATGGAGGACAGGTTTCACATCCCAGAACTGTGGAGACGTGCCCTCCACGAGCGAGCTCTTCCAGGCAACATGTCACACGAAGATCCTAATGGTCGGCGCCTGGTACGAGCGGAAGCTCTAGCCCGACATTATGGCAACAACACAGGTGTATACTACGTGGACGCCTCCGGTCCTCACCACGGGGGATGGTACACGGCCGCGGTAGTTCACAACATCAACACAGTTAACGGCCTCTCCTTCAGAGCCTGTAGTGGAACACAAGCAGAAGAGGTCGCGATTGCTCTCGCAGCCTTACATTCCGATTCAAAATACATATTCACCGACTCGCGAGGGGCCTGTCGGAACGTCGAACAAGTCTGCACTCCCTTCTTAGACTATGGAATCTACCAAAATTGTATACAGGATACGGACCCCGCACACCGTTACCTTATATGGGCCCCTGCTCATCAGAGGTTGGCAGGAAACGAGGCAGCAGACTCAGCCATCCGCGAGCTGTCTCACCGGGCTGTTTTCTCCTCCCCACCCGATCAGGAACCCGATCCTAATCCGATCTATACCTTCAAAGATATTATAACCTAATGTCAAGATAGTCATCGCCTTTACCCTCTCTCATGTAAAGGTTTGAAGAAGGTGGATGAGCGGCTCCTTCTCCGCCTTCTCAGCAATACATTGCTGTGCCCGGCAGCACTAAAACATTTTGACCCCTCCTTTAACGGCAGCAGGCTGCCCGCATTGTAGTGCGGTGTCTTCTGACACCTATCACATGGTGTGGGCCTGCCCCTCCAGTCCGGCTATTCCTCCCATCCGGAACTCAACCCGGGACGACTGGGAGGCGATCCTGCTCGGCTGCCAAGACTTACAGTCCCAACTTAGGCGCACCCGGGCGGCGGCCACCGCCACTGGGGTCCCAAACTAGGGACCTCCACCTAGTCCTTGTGAGGATCGGCCCCTTACGGGCTGATCCAAACATACCTCCTGTTCCTTCCAAATGAAATTGGCGGGGAATTAGTTTTGGTTAAGCCTGGTAGGTTGCGAAAGCGAGCGCAGCGCCTCTAACGGAAGAAACGCGGCGCGCCGCGTCTACAGGTCACGCGTGGCTACCGGCCGCCGCTGCGCGACGACTCGACTTGGTAGCCCATCTCTCACCCTTGTATGACGTCAGAGGCCATTCTAAAGGTCGAACATGGCTACCGGCCGCCGCTACGCGAAAGGCCGTTCATGAGCGTAGTATTGCTTTCGCAATAAAAGCAGTGTCGTCGCAATAATCCGCAGCCGGGTTCCTGGGTTATGCCTAAATCTCCGGCGAACAACGCGTTCACGCGCTCGCCCAAGAACTATCCTTCCAAGCCAGGAAGATCGGACACCCACGCCGGAAACCTCGCGGGCTGGTGCCACATAGCACCAAATTACTCATTGCAAAAACAGATGCTTCACACTCTCAACACCTTACTGTACACTAGATTGAAAATGCGGTAATATCTGGCGGGCAACTGCAGACATTACTGCCTCCTTCATCGCTACTGCCTACATTTAAGGTCCCACTCTGCTCAACTCGGCCACCCTTGTACATTACATGTGGGAATGACCCCAACCCATGGCAGTTTCTCTCATACCCAACACAACTACCACATCATGGGAGACCGCTCTGAGAGTCGCTCAACTAGCTGGAAAAGCGTGGCTAGTGGACAGAGCTCCCCGTGCAGCCAAGGCCCCTGGACTCATGAACATGTAGGAGTCCTTCAGGAGCTTCCTTTTTTTAGCCTGAAATAAAGTTGTTGCCACCGCCACCACGGAGGCTACGATAACAAAATTGACCTTAAGTATCACGAAGGTATTGTTCAACCACTTGAACATATGAAGGGGCTGCCTTGATTTGTAAAGTAGAAATCAAGTTTTCAAAAGGATGATGAGGAAAATTTGTTCGCTTGTCCTGCAGTAACGTTCAGTAATAAAGGCTAGAGTAAACGACATACACTGATTCTGTGTAAGAACTGAGACAGATTTCTCACTTGTTTCCGGAGGAAGTACAGAATTTTTATCCCTTGAATCTACAAGGAGCGGTTGTTACTTTATTTGGAAACAGCAGTAAGGATCTCATTCAATGCACACTCGATCATACACTGAAGGTACGGTAGGCAAGGATATCAATTATTTACCTCCAAAAAAAAAAAACAGGAGAAAGGACGCTTTAGTGGAGAACCCCGAGACAGTGAGCAGAACTCCTGAAGAGCGCAGGAAACTTGTGCCCTTTAGGAAAGAAGACAGAGTGCATTTAACTGTCAGAAGAAAAAGGCCTTTATTATAAGATCAGCCAAAAAGACAAATATGTAGAACAAGGGAGAGCACGCAAGTGCTTAAGGGCGATAAAGCATGTTGGAACCGGCTTTTGGGTGGATTCAATCTTTTTTATTTACGTGCACATAAAAATACGTTCACGGCGACAACATTGTCTGTCTGGTGAAAGAACGGACGGACGCAAACACCTAAGCATGCATAGGTGTTCCATTCCGCTCTATAAGTGACTTAAGCCTCCCCATAATTCTTTCATTTCGCTTCGATCCAAATCGAGCCTTCGTGGCTGCAATTCGACTCCGCGCCCTTGGCATCAGCAGCCGAGCACCTAAGCTGAGCCGATGCGGCGCGGGTCAGAGCTTTTAAGTTTTAGTATTAATTGCGTGTCGTAAACAAGGTCAAAAGCTGCACTGAAGTAAACGAATAATATGTCTGTTCACTCGCCCATACCGAATGAAGATACGACTTGCACTAACATGTCTATGCGCTCTCCCATACCAAATGAAGGTGCCATTTCGAGAATGACAATTGTCAATTGGCTAATAGTCAAAATACCTTTCATGAATGCGTGCTAAAATGAGGGCAATATCGCCTTTCTTCTAGGAATCTGACAGTCGAGTTTGAAATGATGTGCTTGATATGTACACATGCATTAAGGCGAATGAAACTGTATCAAACTTATTGAATTTAAGAGGCTAGCACTCTATTAAAACTTGTGATAGCCACGCAATGCGCAAACCATTGGAGTGCAGACTGTGCCTCAATATTAACATGAACACAAGACCTATTATATTAGCACCCAGCGACGCAAAAATAGCTTTGGCAGTCTATCACATTTAACACAGGCCATCTTTTTAAGGTTAAGCAGCACAAGAAAAACACTCGATGAAATCGGGAGAGCGGTCAGGGAGTAAACCATCAAACTTGACGTCGCCGCATGCTGGAGAAGAAACACACTTGAAGCAGTTAATAAAGTGCTCGGGTACAAGAATAGTGTCGTGGGTAACGCAGCTGTGTGGATATCCCTGATAATTCCTTCTCTGTTTCAGAAAGGTATCTCCAGAACATTTCAGGGCTACTTTTTTAAAAAGCTTCGGAGTGACTGATTGGGGACGTTAGTAGTTAGCCGCCGCGTCGGAGTTGCTTAATGTTAGAAGATTTTTAGCGCATGATGGGTGGTATTCAATAACCGAAACGCTCAGCCCTTTGGAGGCTCAGATAGGGATGAACATCTCGTATCATCTATGTCTTTTTTTTGTTTTGAGATATTTCTTTAACACAGTAGTATTACGACAAAATAGAACAGTTCGCATTGCTGAAATCATTGAAGATTTCCAATGGCCCGGGGTGGCAGATCAGTCAAAACTCAGGAGGGTATCAAATGCCTTGGTGCTGAGGTCGTCAAAAACTCTTCACAGTACTTATAACTGGCTCCATATATGTGTCTGGCTGGGGTCCGCACGGCTGTTCGACTAATTAGCGGACAAGTTAATTACTTGCTGCGTGTTTAAATTCCCGCCAGATATACTGTTTCTGTCTTTCTTTCTTGTTTACGGTATGGTCGACATCCGATGTAAACAAGACAGGTTTACGACATTACGACAGTTAGAGCCGCAGAATTCAATGCACACCTTTTATATAATTTTATCTCGAGGGTTGTTTATAGGCTGGTGTTCTTGTTTTGAGCGCACTTTCCAAATGCACTCCACCCCGGTTTTATCCGTATAGCTCTTTCACTTATCATTTATATCTACGGTCAATAGTACCGTAAAATGATGTATTCCCTTAGCACTTCCTTTACCTGGCTATCTTCGTATACTGTTGGTCCCTTAACTAGCTTTGAATATTCTGTAAGTTTTCTTTATGATAATTTTAGTGGCAAAGTTATGTTTTAAGTGTTTTTATTCCCCGATTTCCCCCTGGGATAATCAGCTGGTCGATATGAAAACATACCCTAGGTTACTTACGTAAAGTAAACTATGATCTCCTGTTGTTCCATTCCAAACGTTTTGTTTTGTTCAACTTTGAGCCGTGCTGTTACCTGGCATCGTTACGAAATCATCCAGTTCTCAATCTAAATACTGACAAAGCTTCTAACGCTGATCTACACCCTTCCAACATTGGATAAGGCCAGTTCTATTTTGCAGCCACGCACTGTATGACAGAGCCGACAATAGTTTTGTTTCCCTTCCTATCTCTCGGCGAGATGTGACTTGCATTTCTCGCATTCCTCAAAAGAGAGCGTTTATTCATTAAAACGTGGAATACTAAAGATTTCTGTGCACTTTATTAAAGTATTTATTACTTTCCAGTCTAAGTATCAAAACTTATCGCACAAAAGTCAGCGATAAAGAGTGAATTAAAAAGTATGAGACAATGTGTAGAGTATTTCTCCCCCCGGAAAAAATATTTTGATGCGTTTTTATCTATTGGTACAAAAGTTTTGGGGGAAACAACGACTCTATCGTCAATCAATGAACACTTCATTATATTGGCGCAGACGCAGCTCAAATTTGACGCAATTGACGCCTTGGCTTTGCTAACGCTAACCACACTTACCACTTTAACGGGCAATAGTAAAGATAGCACATCTTCTAGATGCAGGAATTACTAATCTCAGCTTTCATCTTTTATCTTCTTGCATGCAAGGACTGTTTCTGACCTTCTCGACGACGTCTCCAACAGCCGCTCAACTCGATTTCCTGCACCGATATCTGACCAGGCTTCATTTGCAATGCAGTCGTTTAAATTGCAAGACGCTACACCGGGAGCCGAAGAACTGAACGAGAGGAATACGAGAAGCGCCAACTGCTATCAGCTGCCAGAAGCGGCCATATTTAAAAAGGGCGAGGCGACAATAAACTTGGAGCGCTCAGGCCGGAAAAGACTCATACGCTATAATAGGCACGTATGCATCCTGATCACTCATAGCCGATAATGGATGCGAACCGTTTCTCCGTCTCAAGTAGGGAATATGCTCCGACCATACTCATCCCTGGAGCAGGGCCGACCGCACAATACGTGACGGTTTTTGCTTATTTCCTTCTTTTCACCGCCAAGCGTCTTTGCGCGTCTCGCAAGGCACAATACATTGAAAAAAAAAAGTAAATGAGCAGTAGGAGAGCCGCTATTATAAGGCGAGATTCATGCTACATTTCAATTCTGTTATGGAGCCAGCACGAGAACCAGTTTTCTGTGGCCTTTAGAAAAACTCACGTGTTCACCGACAAGTGATGTCGACATATATTCGGTGAGCTGCTGAGTATCGCGGTTCTGCCTAAAAGACGCCTTCACGCCTCACGAGCAATGATAACACTTGCTGATAGGCCGTACCAAGGTCAGGGAGTCGACTCTCTCTGCTCTACGCCGTACAATACTACTTCCTTTTTTGCCATTACCTGCCTGATGCAAGCGAGGCTCAGGCTGTGACGAAACAGCTTGGCCTGCACATGTAAGAGCGTACGCATCTTCGTGAATAACAATTTTTCGCCTTATTTTGCATTTTTGCTTTCTCTAAACGTAGCCAAACAGTAGCGCCATCACAGCCGAGTTTCCTATAAAACGGCGCAGCAACTGCAGAGAAGTCAGCAGTTGAACCGTCAGCAGCTGAAGAAACCATGGTGAGAACGACTTAAACTTATTTTCTTTCCTGTATTTCTCTATGCATACTTGGAGGTGAACCTTGTCAAAGTAGCTTTCGAAGCGTCACTACTTGAGCTGCAAATAACTCAAAGCTCATTCGAATGTTAGGAGGAAGAAACTTTTGCTTCCACAAAAATTGCTCTAGGAACAAAGGAACTGCCAGTGTCTTATGTCAACTAATGAATTGCGAGAACAAAATTTAGACTTAGTTGTATAAGGAAACGTGAGGTAAAGTAAAAAGTAACTTCTACTTCCGTTCTAGTATTAAGGAACCAGCTTATATTATAAGGTGACAGTAATGCTGAAAACTAAATGTACTGCGCTTTTGAACCTCTTGCATTAGTATCCACTTTTTGTGAATTTTGAAGCATTACGTTGGATGCGCTTTCGAACGCACTGTTACTGACATAAAAAGGCGTTAATTTTTGTTCCCTGGCTGGCCGATATAAGAAGAATGGATGTGAGTTTTAAACTACCAAAAAAACAGAGCTATAATTTTACTGGTCTTCTCTGCATGCATTTTAGCCACTGCTCATTTCATTACAGATCCGTGCTTGCATTGTCCTGGCTCTGGCCACCAGCGCCTTCGCTGGCTACGTTGGTAGCTACGGCGGCTACGGCCTTGGCTACGGTCTTGGGTACGGCGGCTACGGTCACGGCCTTGGCTATGGCCTGTCCACCTATGGCCTCGGCCATTCTCTCGGCTATGGCTACTCTGGTCTTGGCCTTGGCTACAGCTACGCTCCAGCTGCCAGCTACGCCGTTGCTGCCCCAGCTATTCACCGCACCGTCGCCACCTACCACGCTGCCCCAGCCGTGACCGCCGTTCACGCCGCCCCAGCCGTCGCTACCGTTGCCCACGCTGCCCCAGTTGCCACCTACGCTGCTGTCCACCACGCCCCAGCTGTGGCCACCGTTGCCCACGCTGCCCCAATCGCCACTTACGCCGCTGCTCCAGCTGTGGCCACCGTTGCCCACGCTGCCCCAGTTGCCACCTACGCTGCTGTCCACCACGCCCCAGCTGTGGCCACCATTGCCCACGCTGCTCCAGCCATCGCTTCCTACCACGCTGCCCCAGTCTACGGATACGGTGTTGGCACCCTCGGCTACGGCGTCGGCCACTACGGTTTCGGACACGGTCTCCTCGGCTACGGCCTGAACTACGGCTACGGTCTTGGCAGCCCCCTCAGCTACGCCACCCTCCTCCGCAAGAAGAAGTGTGAGTACATATCCCCGGCATCTTTTGTATTAAAGAGGAAAGAGGAGCAGAAAAGGGGCTACTCAGAGGGTTAGTGTGGCATGGAGTTCAAAATTGCATGTAGGGTTTTCATTATGACAGAATTTTTTCCCTGTCTTACGAGACCTCTATCTGCACTCCTTTTTTCTCTGAGAGTGGGTTTCTCTTGTACTACCTGAGTACCTTCATTGATAGACTTATCTTTCTAAAGAAATTTTTCACGCTATTAATGCAAATGGGCAAATGAACACTTTTATCGAGCATAAATTATGGCTGTCATAAAATATGTGCCCGCAACGTGCTAAGGCTTAGAAACCATACTCAGTGCATTTGATTGTCTTCAATATTTATTCTGAAGAAAAAAACATGCATAATATTAACTGTGGTCCACTTTTTTTCTTTTCCAGAAATTTCTTCTCTAGGAGCCACAACAGTCATCATCAAAATCTTGTAAATTCAACACAACTAGGGTATGTTTCTGTTTGTGGCCCTTCTGCAAGGGACACAAAAAGTGCAGTAATAAAATTTCCTAATTTCGAAGTTACATCTGTCTCTTCTTATTGGTATCTCTTTGCGCTTTGCAAAGTGGCAATATATTTATATTGTCTATGTTTGTATACAAGACGTGCCCTGGTAACAAAACTGACACCTTAAAAGCAAGATACGTTATGAAGCAATGACGCTAAGCACTCGCAACCGGCGTTGCCTGAGCCACTACAAAGTACCTTCTGCTTAATTAGGTGGAAGCTAAGGAAAAGAAGTAAGCCTTATCTTCAATAAGCAAAGATATCTGGAGAGTTTCACTTGAGAAATTTGGGAGGTGGGGGAGTAGATCCCAATTCGTTACCCTTGTTTAGATTCTGTGCCTCAGAGGGCAACAGTCACAGATGAAAGCTCTATTGAACCTAGGCTTGGAGGTAGAGGCCCGCTTATTTGACAAAGATCGAATGCTCGCCCTCGATGGATACCTGAGAAGTAGCTCCACTCTTTCAGGATCAATTTCTGTATGTCACGCTTTCCCTATTGCCTCAGTACCAGCATCCCAGCTCCCTTTCCCTACAACCTATCACTCTTGGGTACTTTCCAGGTGAGAGTAATGAAGTTTCACTGGGCCCGCTCCCTCGTCTGGCGGCCGCTGCAGTGGTTTTTAATTGATAGCCTTAGAGCGCCGTTCGGCGGAAACCTAAGTGTTGTGAGAACAAAATCCCATTGGTCTATGACGACGTCACATCATAAAAATAACATAGCGCGCGTAATTCAAACACCGCACAATGGTAATAAAGTAACGCAGTGATGACGTCACTACACAATTCCTCATTGCTGTGCAGTGTTGTGGCAGGATCCCACCACCAATACGTATCGTCTGAAACAAAGAAAACCCATTGCGCTGAGAAAAATATTGAATCTCTACCCGAACTCCAACCCGTTGCATTCGGAGCCGTGTGCTCTAACACTCCAACAAACAAAAGCAAGAAAAGCTTGAGTTCAGGGCGATAAAAGAAGACATTGTGTGACTGCCTCCCACTGCAGAGCAGGTATAGCGCAGGCAACAGCATCTAGTTAAGCAAGATGGCCAATAGGCATAACCAGCTTCAGCCGCCAAATAACAAGGCCTTGCCTTTTGGTAGTGGCGCCGGCATGCGTCGACCGCCGGACCTACGAGCGCTACGTAGTTCGCCACAGGGCCAAGAGATATCGCGCGAGATACCCGCAGGCTAAAACGCCTCAATAAACTAAAAGTAACGATATCTCGTCTCTCCTCCTATGCCGGCGCTCCTTCTCTCGGCTCCTCCCGGGCGCCGACGGTGGCGGCACCTAGGCCGGGTGAGGCTAGCAGACGCTCCCAGCGCTCGCCCTTTGGCGCGCAGTAGACCGCGCGCGCGTTTTCTGCCTTGGCCTCGCTTGAAATGAGATCATGGAATGGGAGGTTAAAAAATAACTGCCCCCAGCAGCGTTGAATTCATTTATCGAAATGTTTTGTACTGCGATTGATTTGATTCGGCGCAAGCGGTGGAGGTACCGTGCGCGGCCGAGAAAAACCTCAGAGTGTTGTTTCTCAACGGTAGCGCTTTGTCGCGTAGTGGACCGCGCGCTCGAATCAATTGTTTGCATTTTCTGCCTTCGATTCAGCCGCAATGCGATCATGGTATGGGAGGTTACAAAAATTATACGTATACTCAAACAACTGCCCCCACCGATCTTGCACTGCTTTATCGGAACTCTTTGCACTGTGATCGCATAGATTGCGATGCAAAGGGTAGAAATAGCATTCACGAGCGAGCTCGCGGCACAGCAGTGAACATCCTCGGAATGTTGTTTTTTGACCGGCGTCTTTTGCCCAATCTTAATCAAGAATTAACTCCGCCAACAGGAAGTGGTACGGCATGCGACTAGACGTGCCGCCTAGGCTTTATATGAATGAATGGCGGTGTAATGCTGCCATAATATGTTATTCTCTCAAAAGCGCGTTTGCTCGTGCGATCGGTTCTGCGTAGGCGCCTACTCGTCTCAGTTTTATTTTTTTTTTAGTGCAGGAAAGCATACCGATTATTTCGGAGTTACCATATATCTCAGACAATTCGCAAGCTAACGTTGAAAGGAACCGACAAACGGTAGTCCCTTACTGTTTGTTTGTAAATACCTGGGTGAATACGATGCCCTAGTTGCGCACTGTAACACGGTTGTGACGAGAAGAATTTTGATGTAGGGTTAATTGTGTGGGTTCAGTAACATCAATCAAGAAGGGCTTTTGACCGCTGCATCGCGCGCAGCTATAGCGCTGCACGACTCATTAGAATGTTGTTTAAGTGATTGTCATCTATGGTCAGCATACGCAGTAATGACTTATAAGAGGACTTTGTCTTCAATCATGTTATTGTCATGCACAATGCGCAGCACTCTGGACTGCCGCAGTCAATTAATTGCTTTAGGCCGAAGCAGCGCGAAAAAAATTCAAGCTGAAAAACAAAAACTCGAATTCACTCAGTCCTGTTCGAATCAAAACATTCGGAAGTTGCTTCACGCGAAAATTGAAAACACAAAAAAATGTGTGCAACTATGTTTGACGGTGGTCTTCGCATGCATTCTCAAGTATTATCCACGCAAATACCGAGTATTTAAGTGATAGTTCGGTTACTATGCCTACGCACAGTAACGACCGATTTTGGTATGAGCACTGCCAGAACAAACACCGTCAGCAGTGCGCGCGGCATGAATGCTAGTCCTGCACCACGAGCCGCGTGAACAGCGGGGGCTTAAACAGCGAAAACCGCCCCTTTGGTATCCAGTTCGTCAGCTAAGAGTCCAACTGCAACAAAACAAATACGTCCAGAGATGCGCGCAACATGAAAGCTAGACCTGCACCGCGAGCAGCGTAAACAGCAGAGTTCAAACAACATGAAGCGCAAGTTTTGAGTCGAGCCCGCGAACGAGACCGACCACAACAAAAGAAATACGCCACGTAATGCGTGCTATATCAAAGCTACGCCTGCAGAGTCTAGCTGAGCCATCAGCGTGAACGGCGGGGCTAAGACAACGAAAAGCAATGCTTTCGTAGCCCGCGAGCGAACGAATCTCTACAACCATGCCAAACGGCATTAACTGCGCAGAAAGTCAGCAGTCGCTCGCGCTTCACTCCAAATGCTCCGAAAAAAAACGCGACTGACAACTGAAAAGCGACACTCGCCTCGCCAGCTCATTAACAATGCTTTCCCGGCCGATCCTATGGAGCCAAACCTTTCGGCGAGCCGCATTGCTTTTTGCGGACAGAATGACGTAAAACCTTTCCCACATCCGCCTCCTTTGTTGCACCCACAAGCGCAACAAAAGCCCGGCGTCGCCGCAGAATGTAGACACCATCAAAGCTGGGGAACGATTCCGCCAAAACTGTGTTGCACCGAAAGGAAACGAAGCGCGGTTATCCCCGACACCCCGACAATGGCGCCGGCGTCTGCTGCAGAGCCAAAAAGCGCGCGCTAACAAGTGACCACTGCGCCTCAGCCAATGAGAGGCTCGATTCTCCGGCGGCGCGCTAGGAGAGGAGGATGTCGGAACGTTCAAAGCTTTTCGCTACTTTTGCTTCATTGAGAGGCTTTACTGCAGGCTACCGCAGGCTAAACTATCAGGCTAGGTTGCCTCAATGGCCAGCACCACTTTGAGGGTCGGCCACCGCTCTCAACGGCGGCATGTTGGGTCCTACTCTCCTGTTCGGCTACATTGAGAGAAAAGCGGCGGCGGGCTGTTTCGAACAGGAAAATTTTCTTTACAGCGCGATATTCCGCAAATTTGGAGCCTTTCCAAGACAAGGTCGTACCATAGATCTAAAAACTGAATCAGAGGTAGTTGCGCAGAAATATATCTTCTTTCGCAGCTGCAGACAAACTCAGTGCCTTGTGAACGCTCGTTACATTCTCACAATGGGCGTAGCATACTCCATTGGAATCTGTTCACCCAAATACTTTACATTTCATTACTTTTCAATCAAATAGGATTAATTATTTCGGGCTCCATTTTCATATTCCACAAAGAGAGCCATTCAAGCAGCTTCAAACAGTCCACTTTGACTGCTGTTAATTTCAGTTTCCGAGGATGGAGCTTTAAAATTGCGCAATTGTACCTCCACCCAGAGCAAGAACTGTTCTGAAATGCAAGCATTTCGCACGCCTTGCCTCGCATACATCGTAGTTGTGTTGGTTTCTAGCCGTCTCGCTTGACTTGCGATTCGCACTTTTTTCTGTGCGCGCTCTCCCGAGCAGAGCGAGATAACCGCTGTCCTTTTCTATCGTGAGAAGAACACACAGGAACACAACAGCCGCTCATAGCATTATCTTCAACTGCTGCACCACGCACACAACATTAGCTCACTTCAAGCCAAGAGGCGTGGCTCAATGGGAGAAACTGCCTACTTTCGCATTGGTTTTTAATGTTTGAGTGCTCCCCGCTGCCTTTCTTCTTTCTGGTAGAGACACATCATTACGCAAAGAAGCCTCTGTTCTCCCGAGCACAGGGCCTCAGTACACATCGCACCTTCTAAACCACGCTGTCAGAGGTCTTATGTTTTTTTTGTTTTTTTTTTCACCGGACCACTAGCACGTGCGCCGATGACGTAGGCCGGGAAAGCTGTAATCGTCCTGCAATTTATTTCGCCAACGGGAAGCGAGGGTTAATAGTTCAAAGTTTAATTTTTTTGACACGCAATAAGGAATGCAACGTACTGCCAAACTTTGTTGTCAGACAAAAATAAATTACAACATTTAGACCAACTGTTTACTCTGTTAGTGTTTACTCGTTCGATTTATTTTCTCTCGGTGTTGTATTCAGCATAAGTGGCAAACTCCTGTTGTGTAAATTTCGATTTGCGTTACAGTTTTTTTTGTCTCTATCAGTATTTAGTGTCACGCTGTGCACTCCAGTTTTAGCTCTTGATTAGGGCTGATAGTTGAACAAATAAAATAAAAAGCGCGTTGACCTTACGGGGCTTCCTGTAAAATTATCATTGAGAACTCAGGGGCATTGAGAGGCCAAGAATATAGTGGCATTAACTAGCTCCACACGGTTTGTGGTGGTATAAATGTTCAACGTTAATAACAACTGTTACATTCACATCTACACTCATTTTTTGATTCAGCGAGCCGAACTATACGAATGAAAGCTGCAGGAAGCCATTTACCACTAAGGTAACCACTCAAGTGCTATGTTATCAGCAATGTTTTGTTACCAGCGGGCAGCGATAAGGGCTTTTATCCTTTCTTCGGTTTCGTGAAGGAATTGCTGAGTATCGTTCATGATGTAACGATAGCGCAAAAGGAGCGCTTGTCTGCGCTGTTTTCTTTCCGACCCTCGTGTTCCTTTTTGCGCTATTGCTACATCATCAACGTTATCCAACTTGCCCAACTTTCGGCGTTTCTGAGTGTCGCCTCAAAATATTTTGTACCTGTTGCGGTCAATACATTTAAAAGTGCAAAATAATATCTTCCTTCATACTTAGTAAGGCTGAGATCTGGGCGAGTTGGTATGCATTCATACGGCCCTTTCGGGATTCATACGGGATTTTCACGGCCCTTTTCACACTATCTCTTACTTCTTTGTGTTATGTTTTTGTATATATACCTTTCCGTCCTTCAATAAACCCAGTTGATAGTCAGCGCTTGTCTTGTTGTTGTCCCGCCTTTTTTGCGCTGTTCACCAGTATGAACTTCCTTCATACGCTGCACCGGCTGAGCGGCAGCTGAGTGAATTGGGCGGGATGATTTATTTTTGTGGTGACTGTATTGAGGAGACGGAAAATGTAGATACGCCGTTTACTGCATCTGAAGCGTCCAACGTGTGGCCCTCGAGCATCTCGTACTTCCCTAAGCATTTTTGTGCTTTTCCGGCGCATGAAAATTATAGTTTGGCAAAATGTTCCTAGTGAAAAAAAACATACACATCATTGTTTCTGTGGACATACTCTTCAGCCAGCACCGTATTTGTCCACAAAATGCAGCATCACGTCCTCAACTAGCTAATCTCGGAAACGAGCGCATGGATCTGCTGCCCTGGCAGCGACTGCTAAAATTTAAAAGTCGCCTTCTTCAAGCTATATTTATTCAGATGAAACTCCATGAGTGCAGCGACGATAAACTGGGCGGTAAACGAATTATTCACGGTGCGTTTACTAACCTGGACCTTCATGTGCTCCCAGTAGCCAAACATTAGAAAAAAAGGGTGATTATCCTTGAGATCATTTACTTGGAAATGGGAAATATTTAAACTACACGATGCCCAGTTCATTTTCCAGACTAGTAGGATGTATTGCGAACGAAGAAGCACAGTTTCAGAAGTCAGGAAAGATATGCCGGTTTTTGAAAAGTTACCTAAGCAGAAGCCTCTTAGATGAGCCACAGGCATTTTCAAGCTATTTTCTTTAGCTTTTGGCCTGTGGCTCATTCTAAAGAATGTGCACATTTTTGAAATAAAGTTTGGATTCAGTTTGGATAAAAAAAAAGAAATATTTCAAGGTATCACATTCAAGAACCCCCCAATAACGAGATTTGCCGGCATCTGATATAACATTGTTTCCTACGTTGCCTAAATACATAAACAAATCAAGGGGGGGGAGGAGGACACATTCGCTATGATTTTTGATAACCTGATGTTTTGTTTCTCATGAACAATAGACTCTTTTTGGCCTCAAAATTTAAACTTGTAGCAGACCATTATCCTCGGTGCACCAAAAAATTCTGAATGTTTTCAGACAAATTCAGTATGACTGATTTCATACCTAGTGCATTTAGGATATAATATACTAAAAATGCTCTCATGCTAGTATTTTTAATAATTGAGTAATTAATGGCTAGCACCCACCCTAAGTTAGCTTGCAGTCGTTCAGCGCTCATGCCTGGGCTTATGTCCTCAACAAATACAATTTTCTAGCGCACACTTTATTCAAGGTAAATGAAGACACGATTAGAGCTAACTTTGTAGAGGTGCATCTTTCAAAAATGCGCAGTAAAAGAATGTGAAAAATTTACAGTTTTGTGCTCCAAGCTCACCTGCGTCACTCGGAAACCCTCACACTGGTGCTCACAGCAAGCGTGCGCATTTCCGTGGCGTAACAGCAAGAACTCAAAAATCCCTTAATGCTTTACATACACTCGAGACGTACAAGGAGGAAACCGGACAATTCCCGTGCATACCGTCAACATTGCCCTAGCCTTCATCGCCGCGGTACTAAATAGTGGATCGCTCCTCCCTTCTACAAGCTAAAAAGCGACTACGAAAACATTTGGAGAGAATCCTACTGCTCAGTGTAGTCATTGATCTCACGTTAACGTCTACGGCGCCTTTTACTCAAGGTTACTCCAGTTCCGCTGAAAATTGCGACTCACTTCATGTTTTCCTCGTTCGAAAGCCTCGGTACGATGCAGCGCCTCTGTCGGCCACTGGAGCAACAATTATCAGTACCTCCATATTTGTACAGATGGCGCACTGTGTAGCCCTCATCACAGAAACACATGTCTGGAAATAAGGAGCGGCTGTAGAAAAATGAGAAAACCGTTCAGCGACAACCAGTTTCCTCTGATACAACACCCGCTTAAGAGAAGGTACCAGGCGGAGAGAACTCGGGCGCTCGACGTGACAGCCGGAGAGTAATTATTTCTCCTTTTCTGCTTCTCTCCTCGCTTGTATTTTTGTTTCTGGCCTTTGTACAGCCATACATGAAAGTTTGCGAGGTGCAGAGTCGCGGCAAAAATTTTTTATGGTGGCAGTGATAGGGACAGAAGGTGAATAAAATGCATAGAAGCATAACGAGACATGCGTGCTCCATCTGCTAGATTATCAACCGACTGGCTAGCGAAGCAAAGCAGAGATGATCCTTTTTTTTATTATTCTCATCCCGCAATCTTTTGCCCAAGACTGTAAGTAATTGCACGTGAGTATATATTTTCTTCATTAGCTCACTTGCCATTTTGTTTGCATATACCGCCTTTTCTCTGGCTTCTACATCTCTTGTTGAAAATTATATTCGTACGCTGTACTCTTTCTCGTCGTCCTTCGCTACATCTCGCCATCATCTCGTTACCGTTCGACAGAATTGTTTCCAAGTTATGCTAATCCCTGCATTCATATTCTGTCCAAGTATATATTTCGTCTCATTCTACTCATTGTAACATGCGTGTCTTTTCAGATCTCTTTCTACATCTCGCCATCATCTCTTTACTATTCGACAGTATTCTTTCCATGTTATGCTAATTTGGATTTCAATCATATTCTTTGCAAGTATATCTTTCGTCTCATTCTACTCTTTGCAACCGCTATCATCCCTTTACCATTCGATAGTATTATTTCTAAGTTATGCTAATTTGGATTTCAATCATATTATATTGCAGTATATTTTTCGTCTCATTCTCTTCTTTCAATCTTTCCGCTGCACTTACCAGTCGAAAATAGCAACAGAACTATGTCAAAAGTGCGATAAAATTTTCCGTAGCTTTTCGGTAACGTCAGAAGCTTCTGTTATTTTCTAGTAATCTTCTGTGGTACTCCCGCTTTTTCTTCAGTACTTTTGTATAGTCGGAAGTTTTGCAGTAGTATCTACACAATATTCTGTTGTTACTGTAAAAATTTCTCTTGCAAGTTGTCGGTCAAGGACATGGAAGAAAATCTCTTGTGATGGCAGAAACTACTCTTTTGTGTTTTTCGACTGGTTTGGTTTTCACTGCTTTTTGTTTTCGGCAGTCTGTTTTCTTCAAATACATAATGTGGTTGCTTGGGTTTTCCTGTCCTCTTTACCGAGTTAAAAGTACTTTGTAGGTGTGCATTTAAAGTAATATGCAAGACGCTTCACTCCCTGAGCTAGAGCTTCATTTATTCTACGTTATTTTTCTATAAAAGTATAAAAATTTTTTAAACATTCGGCGCCCTCTTTTTATATCAAAGTAGTTTTAAAAGAACAAGGCTGTGATGCAGAGGCTATCTTTCGTATTGGATGCATTTTTCACATACTTCCACGTAATAACGAATGGTTCAACGTGTACGATATCACAGAATAAGCTTTTAAGAATATACCATCCAAGAAATATTTAAGGGAAGAATTGATAGAGGAACCAACGTACCGTTATAGGAATATTGGAGGAAAATTTTGGAAGTACAGTCTAAGAGAGCTGGTTGTTTAAGAAGGAAATGATACAAATGAAAGGCTGCTGACGTAGGCAAATTTTTGCATTGCTAAAAGCAACAAGAAAAAAGAAAAACAGCTGTAAATATTGTCATACCGAGTAAAGAATCCGAGCACTATGTCAACCCCTTCTACCCATCTTTCACTACACACTTCAGGTCTTCCTTACTTGGCTTAAAATGCTGCTGCTCCTCCCTTTTGTTATAAGATACCCTTATCCCCGTATTCACAAACCAACCTTTATCTTCTCTTTCGAGGTCCTTACCTTTGTGACCCTTAAACTGTACCTTTCGCCGCCCAGTTGGTATCGTGAAGGGCGCGTTCGCAAAGATAGGCCGTGATTTACCTTTAGCAGCTACTTTCGGCAATTCAACATGGCAACCTAGTAAGACGACGGCTTTTACGATTTATCAAGGTCACGGTGGTACTCGAAGAAACCGATAAGGGCCATATGCACCGCCGTGCGAAGAAGGCGCGGTGAGTGCAGCTGAGGGATCGCCAGCTTTCCGACGACCAGTTTCTTGCGAGGTACTGCTTTGCGAAGCCTGCCGTGCTGGAACTCGTGCCTATCCTCTCGCCCTACCTATCCTGTCTATCCGCTTGCACCGCTACCCTGAAGGACGAGATTGTCCCGTGCTGCTGCTGCTGCGATTGCTTACCACCCTTCGCTTTCCCGGTGCGGGGAACTTCCACGTTGTCACCAGCTACCTTGTCAGTACATTCTTGTCAGTGGTATCGACTGTATGCGATGTCATCACAGCAACATTGTTTCCATCACTGGTCAAGTTTCTGCAAGCCGAAGATATGCACAAAACTCACGCAGGAGACACGCGTGCTAAACCTTCGCCGGCGCGCTTTGCCGGTCGCCGCTTGCGCACTGCGGCGCTACTTCAAGCAGGGACACACCGAGCGGCAAGCATCGATGCGCCGCTTGACTCAGCTCTCCCGATGTCACACAATGTCACAGCCGATGTTACGCGTTGCCACCGCGCAGCAGTGCCTGATCGCTGCTTGTCTTGGTGTACTTGAAGTTTGCACCAGAAAAGAGAAAACGGCCATGTTATCGGAAAGACTGCCTGCTATACTCGATCGAGCAGTGGCAAAGCATGCCTGCGCAAGTAGCGCGCTTCTGGCTGCGGCACTCCCGCAGGCACGGCGGATGACGAATTGCACCTGGGTGTCCTGGTCATCGTTATAGGCCTATAGCCTGTTTCGCATCAAAGCCGCAGGGGACGGCGCTTCTGAAGTCACTTGCGCTGTAATAAAAGGCCCACTCTTGATATCGCTTTGCTGTCAAAAGCATAATCTCGCAACAAACTAAAAATGTGGTCCATCTGCGTGATGCCTTCCAGTAAGCTGGACTGGAACGGCTGGCCAGCGCCAGCTGCGAGATGGTTCTCGCAAGAAATTTGTTCGTATCACAGCTGTCACCTTTTCCACCAACTGGGTATTAGCCAGTGACCCATAAAAAATGACATATATGCGCATATGTCGATCCCACGGTTTATTATTTGCTGCAAGAACAATATTTAGCACATTTTTATGACGCCAGCGCACGGGATTCAAGCAGGCCGGCCGGACTGCTGGCTAGGTGTACTTCACGTTCGCACCAGAAAAGACAAAACAGCCATATTATCAGAAAGGAAGCCTGTTATGTTCGAGCAACGACACTATGCCTGCACAAGAGCCAAGCTTTAGGCAGCGACGCCGCCAGCGACGAACTGCACTGCTTCCTGGCTGCTCCGGTCGTCGCTAAGCCTAGCTGGTTTTGCATCGATGCTGCAGCTGAGTGCGCTTTGGAACAGGCCAGCGCTCTATTAAAAATACTGCTCACGTCTCCCCTTTTGCTGTGAATCCGTCTCATAATCAAATAAAGATAGGCTTGATTTCTGCGACGCCTTCAGCAGCGGATCAAACAGGAGCCAGGCGAGCCACACCAGGCAGCAGCAGCAAAGCGGCTATGGGATGAAATTTCTTTGTATAGCAGTTGTCACTTCTGCTAGAAACTCGATATTGGGCTACGACCCTTTAAAAAGATACATTTTTGACGCTCAGCGCAAAACAACAGAAAAAACGCACACACGCAAAACACACGGTAACATATCTGTTCTCAATCGATATCCTGAATTCCTCTACTTTCCCTCATGCGCTACCCCTGAAAGGGATTTCGATTCACTACTTTATTCCGTTCCGTCCTCAAGTACAATTTGATTTTGAAAACATTGCCGCACTTGTGATGCGAGTATAAGAAGACGCAGTGTAAACAGCTCTTTGAAAAAGCAACAATTCTGTTTAGGCATAGAGATCAACTTGTGCGGGAACTCATGGAAGCGTTTCACATGCGTATCAGCGGAGATAAATGGATGATCCAGACGTCTGTCAGCTTCTCTGATAGGGAGTTCCGCTTTTTGGCCAAATCACTCGGGTATACAGGGGGTGACATGTGATATCCTTGATGTTAGTTTGGTGTGGTCCATTTGGTTTTTTTCCTGTTTATATGTGCATGTATTTTAGAATAAATCTTCAGTTGTGAGTAGCGCTCATCCTTGTCTGGTCCCTACTTTGTCCTCGTATTTCCGCGCAATTTTTTGCGTAAAATTTGATTCCTTACCGTCCTGTGGTCGCTGCAACGCACCTTTCCTAGGACCTCTACAACCGGCATGATGACAGCGTGAGCGCTTGGTATGAAGTGTATGTCTCACCATTGCAAACTCTAGCACGCCCACTCCCTCTTCTCCAGTTTAGAGAAGAAGGTATTCATGATCCGAAAATTATTCCTCTCTGCGAACTCTACTGAAAACTACTCCTGATATTCCTAGAGCCTATGCCATAGACGCCTACTGCCCGGTCTGTAACCTGTTTCATTCGTAGTTGGGCGTTAAAGTCACCCACCTGCACAGTGTACTGTGTTCTTACTTTGCTCATTGGGGAAAAATGTTTTTTTTTTCCACTTTTTATTTGGTTTTACTTTGTTCGTTGAAAAATTGAAAATTTACAGACTGATCAGCTTACTGTCGGTTGCCTATAAGTTGTTTTCTAAGGTAATCGCTAATAGAGTCAGGACAGCCTTAGAAAATAATGAACCATATGAAAAGCCACGCTTTCATAAAGGATACTCGACAATCGACCATTATCACACCATCATTAAATTGATAGCGAAATGCAGAAATATAACCAATCCCTATGTACAGCAGTCATACAATAGGAGAAAGCAACTGATTCAGTCGAAACTTCCGCAGTCATGCTACCATTGCGAAATAAGAGTGCAGAAAAGCCTGACGGGAAAATGTTGGAAGATACCTATGACACCTATAAAGGTTGCACAGCTGCCATAGTCCTCCATAAAGGCAGCAATAAAATTATAATAAGCAAAGGTGTAAGTCAGAAAAACATGATCACGCCAATGCTCTTCAGCGCCTGTTTACAGGAGGTCTTCAGAGGCCTCTATTGGAAAAAGTTGCGAATAAGAGTTAATTGAGAATACCTAAGTAATCGGCATTTGGCTGATAACATTGTTTTGCTAAGTCACTCAACAGATGAGCTGGAAAGCATTATCAATGAGTTAGAAAGACAGAGAAGAATGGTGGATCTAAGAATTAATATGCAGAAAACTAAAATAATGTTCAACAGTGTCAGACGGGAACAGTATTTCACTATTCATAACGTGGTGCTGAAAGTGGTAAAAGAATGCGTCTATTTAGGGCAAGTATTTACTGCAGATCCGAATCACGAGAGCGAAATAACTGGAAGAATAAAAATGGGATGGAGCGCATTTTGCAGCTTCTCTCCGATCATGAATGGCAGTTAACCAATATCGCTCAGAGAAAGGTATATAATAGCTGCATCTTACCGCAAGTCACCCATGGGGCAGATACGTGGAGAATAACCAAAGGAGTTCTTCTCAAACTGAGAATCACACATCGGTGTTCGGAAACGAAAATGACAGGTGCAACGTTCAGACACAGCAAGATGGTTAAAGTTGGTGAGGGAACAAACACGGGTTGATGACATGTAAGTTGAAATCCAGAGGAAGAAATGGGCGTGGGCAGGGTATGTGACGAGAAGGAAAGATAACCGATGGCCGTTTAGAGTAATGGAATAAACTTCAAGAGAAAGCAAGCGTAACAGGGGATGGCAGAAAGCGGACGAATGAGATTAAGAAGTTTCCACGGGTAGTGTGATGACAGTTGGCACAGGGCAGGGATAATTAGAGAGACATGTGAGAGGCCTTTGCCCTTCAGTGGGCGTAGTGATGATAATGATGATGATTATGAATGGGTTTTGGCATTCTTCAATGAATAGATACTAAAGCAAAATATGAAAAATCTAAGAAAACGTTTAAAGCTACTTCTCAGTAGGCGATTATGGCATGATCAATACTTTGGATGCTTTAAAAGGTTTTATTTTTAAACTATTATGAGCTTTGGGCTAGGCGACGTCAGCACACCGTTGTCAGCCAGCTAACCGGCTGCTGTCATTCGAAGTGCCGTAGCGCACGTTTGTACCTCGAAGCCACGTAGCGCATGTCTGTACCACTAGCGACAAAGTATGACTGCGGTGAACAAGCTTCGTCCTCGTACACAGGGAAAAAATAGCGTCTTACAGCGGGAAGCTTTCGTCGTAAAGCATCTACTCATGATCGTGTGTATACGATGTTTTGTTCTGGCAACATCTTGAGACAAGTGAAGGCGGGCCACTTGGTGGTTGATAATGGAGTGCATATTGCTACCGTGCAAAACGACGCAGTACGAAGGTCCTGTGCTCTCCTCTCTTCGTCCTGCGTCGTTTTGCGCGGTAGCAATATGCACTCCATTAACATCTTGAGTTTCCTTCTCATATGCGAATCGCAACGTCAGCTCCGCCTAAAAGCTTTGAAGGAACATCCACTGTAATTATGTGCTTGCATTGCGATAGCATTAGCAGCTGTTGATGCATTTAGCGGGAGTGACGTCACTTTCTTTCAGCCAATCGGAAAGCTTCGGTCTCGTCACATTACTCCCCTCCAGCTAATGGCATATTTTATGACCAAAGACTCATTTTCTTCCCATGGGACTTCTAATGATATCGTATTGTTGAAGTTATGCCAGACATCATGGGCACGGTTTCAGTTTGAAATGGGGACAGAAATGCAGTAATCATAGCCTTATCAAAGCACATTACGCCCTTCCTGATTAAGTGTGGTGTAACATGATTTGATGCTTGTTATTGCCATTCGCCTTAACATCTCATTCATTAGGTAATATGAACAAAGTGATGCTTCAAGGCCATCTTTGTTGAAGCACACTCCGCGCGCAAACGCGAATGGCAGCGTACCAAGTAGAGTTAAGCGCGTTGCAATACGGTGTACAAAGCACTGCGGGCAAATAAGGGAAAGGAAGGCACAAATATGAATACTGCATTAAATTCACCATTAAAAAATGTAAACATTGCGATATGCCATGTTTATAAGACATAATTCTAGTCATGAGTAACCAGCCTCCCTTTGTTGCAGTAGTATTATTTTTTCATCTTAGCTGCAGTCTTCCTATGCGCTACGTTTAAGGCACCGAAGGCTGCAATAAAGTGTTCGTGCTGTTTTAGATCAAGCCTAACGAGACCAACAAAAAGGGCAATAGAAAAGGCAGTAGTAGTAGTATAAGACTTTATTCCGCAAAATGGGGCGGGGTTTAGGGATTGGGGTCTTGAGCAGCAGGTGGTGTTCCTAATGCAGGATCCCATTGGTTCTTGCTGCCTCCTCGGCCCGCTCAACCAGCGCAAGCTGATCTTGCGGGTCGGAGCTGGACAGAAGCTCCTCCCACTGCTCGACTGACGGGTTTGTAACTTTGGACTCTATCGGGCCCGCCCGACAGCCGCATGTAGTGTGGTAGAGGGTGGCTATATCTCTCCGCACCACACGCATTGTGGAGTGTATTGCGTAGGCCAAATCTTACTGTATATGTAGCGACTTGGATATGAGTTTATTTGTTATCTAATTATATACGAATTGAAATCAGGACACCAGAAATTGCAATCATTAGCTCTTCGCTCTACCCCAGCATGAAAACACCGCCAACCAACTGTCCCCTCCTTCTGTCCATCATATCGGGTTATCCTCTGTTCTTTGAGATTTTTTATGGAGTGAAACAGAACAATGCAAGGGTTTGAGCGTTGGCCTTTGAGCGGTATCCCGAGCATTCCCAACATAGTTGCACTATTACAGAATCATTTTTAAGAAAGCGCTCTCAAAATGTCAAGTCACCTCTAAAATACGGCCAGGTTATCAGTGATGGCTGCGCAGTACAAATTCAGTTTGTTGAAAGCTTTTTATCTCTCAGAAACGCATTCGGAGGTGTGTCTCGACAAACGAGCGTGTTACGACAGCCTTGAGCGCAGCTGGACGTTATCAGTGTCTCGCAGAACCGATGATAGCATTGAAAATGTCTCCACTGGGAAAAAGGAAAGTAAAGAAAGCATGCGCACATATTGCCGTGCATTCTAACAGGATTAAAAAAAAAACATAGACCACCAACTAAAAGCAGTCGGCCACGCGCATGTAGTGGTTTAAGTTGCGTGGGAGCAGCGGTTATGTCATATCTCATCTGCAGTTTTCAAAAGCGGTTTTCAAAAGAACAATAATCCCACAAAACACATGTTCCGCACTTATTTTTGGAAAAGGTTTACGCATTATCACCTTCAGTTGTTGTTCTCTACTTTGTATCGCAGAGGGCAACTGCGGAATTTTGCTTCAGTGCCCCTTTATTATAACTAGTTGTTAAAAGCAAATAAAGAAAGCTGGCCAGCTTGTGCGGCCAGTATTGGGTGGTAAAATAGCCTCAGTATATATAATCCTAGATTTGTACAGAAATTGAAAATGCTGACTATTTCCTTCCGGCGATCAGCTACCCTGCAAAATCTTTGGAATAAGAAAAACATTAGAAAAGCGTGATTGCGTTGTCGTGCACGACACCAAGTTATGAATTTTCGACTGCGTTGTTGATTCCCCTCTACTACGGCCTCGAGCACCTCTCAGAGCAAGGCAATACCTAAAAGAAGCGAATACATTCCTCTTTTTGTTGTTTCTGTATTCAGAAAACGTTTGTAGAGGCCTGTACTTTCCTTCATATCAACAGTATGCTTTTTGCTTTGATGGAGGTAGTATCTACTCAATTAACAAAACTCTCATGCAGTTAGTCGCTGAAGGCAATTCACCCATGTTTCTAAGAAGAAGGTGCATTACGAAGAGCGTGAAAAGCGCTAAAGAACTGAAACTATAGACCGATTTCCCGCATTCTCTTTCATATGTCTTCGCACTGATTATAGGGAGCTTCTTTCTACTTTGTTTTCAAGCCGAGCCGCCCACTTCAGCACTCTTGCGCAATCCAAACTATGAATCCAGTTTATTGAGAAACTGTTCAATATGCCCATATTTTCTTCAAGGCTTTCTCTTCGGTTGTTGTGGCGTAGACGAAAGAGTGTCGTGTGAGAATATAAGCATCCAGGTCAGACGCGCTAAAGCGTCAGACCTGTACTCTACAAGCAAATGTTTCTTGTACACATCACGTCTGCTACCATCTAAGCTCATTTTGCCTGGGGTTCTTATCATACTCAGAATGATTTGCCACTAATAATGTTCATTAATTTGAAATTCTTAAATTACACCTACGCGCCGGGAGACACTAAGGATCCATTTCGTCAATATGGAATCGATTTTTTGCGCAAAGGTCCATGCCACGGTTCTTTTGCACCTTGCCTCAGTAAACTCGTGAACACCGGCACAGGGAATGAGACCGGCGGTCTCGTACATTGTGAAACAAATCCCCTGCATCTGAGCTACCAGGTTGGCACTGGCATATTCTATAATTGCATGACTTCAATATCCTCAAGATTCGACGATCTTAAGCCGACAAGTGCATTGGCTAAAATTGAAGCGAACGCGCAGGCGCATACAAAAGTTTCCAACCACTGCTACATTAAAAACATTTTACCACAAGGCTGCCTTTATTTCTAGGTTCCTCCTTTACTATAGACAAAAGAAATCATTGCTAACCGCACAGAGAGAAAATAAGCCTGTCCCAAATTAAATGCTATCCCACAGAAACTGTTTTTTGATCAAACTGAAACATTTTTAGCGGCAGCTTTTTAACAGACTAGTAGAATATGCCAGTTGAGAAAAATATTCAGCTAAACTGCGAACAAACGACAGTAAGTGCAAATTTTCAGATTTTAACCTTCCAATGCGAACATAGCTTGAGGGATGTAAATTTTCTTTTTGTTTGTTCGGCCATTCATAGGTCTCTGTGGTGCTTTGACAAAAAAAGGTAAAGCCATGATTAGGTATACTGTGATGGTTCAGGTTTTTTTTCTTCTCGTGTGAGATTTTTGAAGAAGAAAACGAAGCACAGAGATCAAAAGTGAACGAGGAAAAAAATTTCAGACCCAGAAGCAAACAGGCAACACAAAAATATAAAAAACAAAAGGGGGGGAAGGGTGTGACGCGATAGCGTTGCTGGGTCAATGCCTATATATGACGAATCGGTCATTCCCTGCTTTGCATTCATAGATCGCTGGGAACCCTCATACAACTCCTTGCGCAGTGATGCAGCTTGTAGGGGATGCGCCATTGCTTTGCTATGGCAGGTGCTGCCACCGGTGGGGCTTGTGAGACCAAGGTTGCTCTTTCGGATGGTTGGTGCCTGTGAGACCAAGGTTGCTCTTTCGGAGCAACCTGTCATGACCAATCATTAATTCAACTGCTATCTGCCACGGTAGGCAGTTTGTGCGGAATGCGATGGGCATTTTTTTAAACATTTTATAGGGTTTAACGTTCCAAAGCGACTCGGGCTATGAGGGTCACCGTAGTGGAGGGCTCCGAAAAATTTCGACCGCCTGGGGTTCATTAACGTCCACTCACATCGCACAGTACACGGGCCTCTGGAATTTCACCTTCATCGAAATGAAACCGCCGCGGTCGTGATCGACCTCGAGTTTTTCGCTCAAGGCCAATGACGTGGACGCCACCTTTTCCGCGACTCATCGGGTTAGAAACAACGGCGCACATGGTAGGCATGAATGATGTGAATGTGTGCTCTAAGACTTCATCTCTAAACTTCATCTTAGAAATTATCCGTCCGTACTCATTCAATTACCAAAATGTTGAGCCCTAATTACGTGAAAAAGAGAGACGAATAAACTAAAATAACACATCTTGTGCTTGTTTCTTTTTCATTGTCTGGCACCTGGGCTCTTTTAGCTTTTTGGGCGCATACTGCAGTTACAATTAATTCCAAATGAAGTCAAATTTCAGCTCTGTGTTCAGCACTCATCATTTCAATTTCTTTCCGCTATGTTATGCGCTGTGTTTTGTGCATGTATGAATTGGCTGTGAACCATAATGTTTCATTACAGCTAAATTCAGGTTGCCTTTATCGCGCCCTACTTCGAGTATAGATCCGGTAACTGAAAGAAAATCTGCAGAGTTCATGGCTTTTTCATTTACATTTAGAAAGCAAACACCGTTATAATATCAGTGTTCTTTTGTTTTACTCGTCTGAAGGGCTCTATTTTGTACTTTATATCCACAAACAGTCTAGAAATCACCAGTTCCATGACAGCGGACGAAGAAGGCGGCTATGTGAAAAAAAAAAATGCGAGGCATTTTTTCTAGAGGGCAAGACATGCCCAATATTCTTAGACAAATAGTTCAGGAGCGTAAATTGCTGGGCTAGTTGGTTCATAATGTTGTCACGGTGGAACCAGTTCAGAGTGTGCGCTTGTGCAGGGAAACATTTAAATGTGGTAGTTTTCTTGGAAATAAATGGGTTGCAAGTCCAGCGGTGTGGTGTGTGTTCCTCCTTTTTTCTTGTCCTGCGTCTGTGTTCCACTGGTTCCACCCTGACAATCTTAGACAAAAATTGTGCATACTGAAAAATTGTAATGCACTGTTATGGAATTATTATAGGTGATGGTTCATGCTTCCGATGTGTAGCAATATCTTTCTTCTAAGGTATTTCCATCGCTCGCATTGAACACTTAAGACTGCCATAGAAAACCAATAGGGAGCGCTTTTTACGATAGCAAAAACTTAATACCTAACAAATGCAAGCCTATCAAGGGAACATCTGCGGATAAATTTTTAACGTGAAATTCCTAAAATACATAAGAAAATTGCGTTCATAGGATTTTTGCTGTTCAAAAGTGCTTTTGTCCAGAATTGTTCGGTGTGAAACTGTTGAAAGGGATAGCTTAAATCCACTCATCAAAAACATTTGCTTAGAAATGGAGTGGGACCTAGGGAGTATTTTTTTACTGGGGTTTAACAACCCAAAGCGACCCAGGCTATGAGGGACGCCGTAGTGGAGGGCTCCGGAAATTTCGACCACCTGGGGTTCTTTAACGTGCACTGACATCGCACAGTACACGGGCGTCTAGAATACCGCCTCCATCGAATTTCGACCTTTGAAACCTCTGAGTTTCCCTCTGAGACAATTGGAATTGCAAGTAATGGTAAGTCATAACTAAAACGCTGGTCTGAAAAATGTAATGAGCAATCGCAGTGATTAGACACAACGGCAGTCGCTGGTTTACAATGCACTCTAAACACGAGTCCGCCTGTATGAGAGTAAAAAGGAAGCAAGATGTCCTCTAGCGCACTTCCTTTTATAAAGGAGGGTGCTCTGCAAGAAAACTCACCCCCTTGCTACTCCTTTTTGCTTTGAGTGTGGGTGAAGAAGTCTATGGCGAACAAAAGGGCTAACACAAGCGGCGCGGTCAGAACCGATATCAGAAGGCAGGATACCCGTGTCGAAGAATGCTGAATCACTCCGGCTTGAAACAAAAATGAGTGTGTTCTCCTTTCATCTGTCTTATCACTCACGGGAGCTAGCAAAATAACCAGCAATAAAAAAGCACTTAATTCATACCACGTGGGATTGCACCGGCAACATCAATTTTTTTCGTATTGTAGGACCATTACTGAGAAGGCCGTGAAAACTTCCGCCTAACTTCAGTCAGGTTGTTATAATTTTCAGTCAATCACATTTCTAGGGCTTTAACACCATGAAATTCCTAAGAAATTAACAACAATTGACAGGTTATGCAGTCGCGTTTCAAGAACGAGAGGCTTGCATGTGTGCTGTTGGCCGCCGCTGTCTTGAATACTGCAGCCCTTTTACACACTCTGCTTAGTGCACTACAAAAGCTAGCACTCTACCTGCAGGCATCATTTCAGCATACATGCTAAATTGCACGCCTTAACTTCGACTTCACGTACAAAGCAGGCAATGCAGCTCAACGTAACTCGAATTCGTCCTATGCGTCACAGCGACGGTCTTCGCCCACGTGCCTGGAATGTTCAAGCTCGGATGGCCAAAAAAAAAATGGTATATTGCGGGGTTCAACGTCCCGAAGCGACACAACGGCTGTAAGGTGCTTCGTAGTTGAGGACTTTGGGTTGATTTAAATAACCTGCGGTTCTTTAACGCACTCTCATATTACACCACATTTGAGCAGATTTTGCGTCTAGCCTCTATCTAAACACGGCCGGGATTAATACAGGGTTTTAGGCTCAGAAGCCGAGCGCCCTGGCACTTATCCACCGCAGCGGTACATGGCCAACATTCTATTCAAAGGGCGGGAAAATGTGAGTAGGTTTGTGCTCACTCCTGCTAAAGGCCTTCTGCGAAGGCTGTCAGTACCTCTGAAATAGAAATCGAACGCTGTGGCTATGGTCCACGACGTCGACAAGTAAATCGATGAGGGGCCTTCAATGTCGGTAAAACTGAGAGCGTGTTCTTATTTTTTTTTTGCACGCAAGAAATTAAGCGCCTTATTAGGATTCTCGGTTTACCATAGCTATGTCTACCGCATTCGGTTTCTACGTCAGACGATATCATTGCTCCCATTGCAGCAAGGAGGTCATGGTCACATAAAGAGAGTGTTTTTATGGGGCTTTTCTTAAAACGGCTGTACTATAACCGCCGAGCTGCTTTGCTTATTTTCCTTAAACGTGTAGCCAGGACGTTATCTGAGAAAGCCAGATTTTTGTATAATAGATCGCCATCTATCGAACATAATTGTGCAATAGAAAATCTGTTCTGTGTGGCGAACCCAAAAATATGAAATGTAATCAAAATATGGCTGCTTAACAAAACATAAGTTTAAGGAGCAGGTACCATCAAACAGTTTGCAAAAGGAACTGCTGAGCATTAAGGACACAGCGCAGAAGAAGAAACTTACACTGCTTTCCTATCCACCAAAAAAATATTTCCAAAGCAGCAAAAAAAAATTTCAAAAACACGAAAGCAGATTGGTAAGCGCACCTTAACATGCGCCATGAAAACGACCACCGCATTGCGTAGTACGGCGTAGCGATCGCGGATAAGAATACTGTAAAGGAGCCATCTTTTGTAGTCGTTAACAATTCATGCGACACGATACGGTGTCAGGTGCATAGGTGTTAAATTACCCAAGTCTGCGTACGCTTATCGTACTCTTATACTTTATAGTATACTGCGGAACTCATTTCTGCGATAACTCATTTTTCAAATTTAACTTTAAATGGTAAATGGCTTCAAATCCTTTGAAATTAGGCAATCCGAAGTGTAAATAAATAAAGTGATGAATATATTTTTGAAGAAAATGCACTGTAGTCTTGAAATATTGCAATCACATTTCCGCCGAAAGCAGTGCTATCAGCATCAAATACCAGACTATTAAGAAAGCGCTTATGTTTCAGCGCGATGAAGGAAACCTGTGATCGGCTCATTATTTCTCAAGAATTTGCACAGTTAACGAGTCTCCTCAAAAAATAATATACATGTATATTTTTGAGGTAATTTGTTTTGCTTAGAAAGTTCGACAGTAAAGGGCAAAACCGAGAAATGAATCACAGCTTGTTTAAACGCACGGTTCACCTATTTTCAATGCAAAGTGCATTTCTTCCACTTTGGCAGTCCTCCTTCTGAAGCAGGACTTTGGACCTCGGGAGCTACGTGTGGAGGCAGTCAATGCGCTTAGCTGCTTTTGAGAATACTTACTTTTATGCCGTCGAGGGGTGGGCTATTGGTGCGAGGCAGGGCTTCTTCTTGAATGCTTCATACACTGTCTATGTTCATGGCCTCCCATCAAGACGTTTTTCCCTTGCCATCGCTAAGGCGCTTCCTTACCTTGGGGATGTCCTCACCTTGACCGTTGGAAGGAGAAGAAAAGCTTGCCTCATTGCTGAAGCAGGATGAGTCTGCACAGATCACCGCTGTCGACTATTCCAGAAACCGCCACAGGTGAATCATCATAGGACTTTTCGAGATTGTAATGCGTTGCTCGTCAAGCGATCTCCCGGACTCTAGGATTCGGTTCTCGGTGCAAAATGATTCATAGCCTTAAGCTGTAAGACAGTTGTATTGCAGTCCGGTTTGTGTTTTGCTGCTTTTGACATATAACTGTAGATTTATAATCGTCAAGCATTTAGTTTTCAGAAGTAGTTCATCCACTGGGAACTACACATTTCTTAGTATGTCGCGGGAGTACAGTGCGAAATGATATTCAGTTTCGCGACACAGTGCGTAGAGTGCTGCGTAGCCTCATACGAAAGAAATCTGCGTCACTGTTTAAAACAAGTGTATTTAGGATAAAATAGGAGAATTAACGTTCTTCGGCGCCAGACGATAGAAGCGGCATAAAATTATGACGGGCAGACGTGCTCTGTGTCAGGCATGAGCCTAATTTCTTCTTACATCTTGAGTAGGAGAGGACGTGGAGACACAGAGGCACCACATTTTATAGGATTTTTTGTCGATTCCACCTTCGGCGCAGCACTTATTCGTAGCACCTATATCTGATGAAATGGTAAATATCGAATTGTTTTTGGCGCATATATAATGGCCATTGTCAAGGGAATTAAACTAGAAAGTAATCGTAAGGAAGTATGGGAACTTGTTGCTTTTCAACACAAACGCGCAAACACTTATTGCGCATTAGATTTCTAGACGACTAATGGCTCGGCGGCTCAAACCGTATTCATACACTCAAAGACGGAGGTGAGAACGTGCACTATAAAATATTGGACACACTTCCAGCAAAATAACATGCAGACGTAAACGTCCCCAGACTATTAAACTCGTCATCCCCAATCGAGTTGTTAATAGCACGGATGTAAACGCAAACGTGATTGTAGTGGGCATGCCATACACGTAAAAAAATTAATGTAAAGAAAACAATTAGACGAGTATACAAATTTTTGATAAACTCTCTACAATTAATACTTATCGATAAAAGGCAGCGAATATAAAGGGATTAGGGACAGCTCCCTGCCAAATGTAGGAACGCAAAACGTGTTACGGACAAGTTGGTTCGTCTTCACGGCAGCTAAAACTGCTCCAACAAATAGGTGACGGTTTGGCATTGACAAGCAAGAAATACTGCCTGAAATCATTGTTGCTGCCGGTGGGCACCACTGCCGCGTACCTGAAAGTGCGATTGAAGCGTCCACTGCCCTAAGGAATCATGCACACAGACATGGTAGACAATTCTGTTTGGGTGGTCTAATTGGGTAGTCATGTTGCTCTTCAATCGTGTGCTTGAATTTCGATTAACAGATGCAATTAAATAAGGCTCTTCCCAATCGCAGGTCGTATAAAAGTATCCATACTTCTGCTCGAAGATGCTGAGATTGTAAACCGGCACTGTGCATGGATAAAAATCTGGCCAGAACATGGATAATTTGGCTCGGACCGCATCTTTTCGGTGATAATGGACCTTGCACGGGGTACAAAACACGACGGATTTGACATCATGATTAACGAATGGTCGAAATAAATTTATCGGTGTGTGCTTGCAAAGCCACAGCATGTACCGATAAGGCTGCACGAATAAGGTCAAATCCGGGTATTGTTTGGAAGATTTTAGCTCGCTGCCTTTTGGTTGTTGAAAGAAAACGTTTTTGGTACTTTGTATACCAAAACGCTTCCTTTTTAATTTCAACATAGGCATAACATATTACGGAGCCAATTTTTTTTCTCATCGCATGATTCCATACGGAAGAAACATAGTATACAGTCATGCAAAGGCCACAGTTATCTCTAATGATTTTTGTAGCATGAGGCCCAATCAAGAAAGCGGCATTATTGCACTGAGTTTCTAGGAATATAGTTGAACGGGGCTTTGTATGTGCGACGACAGGAATTTTAAGGCGAATTAGAGCGAACGTCTTGAGCAAGACTCTCAAGTCAAGTCTCTCAAGTGTCTTGCTTGTCAATGCGAAAACAAAAAAAAAACGCTACCCGAGATGGATGTCACCCATGGGGAAAACCCCTTTGTAAGGTATTTCCAAACATTTCAGACACCAAACTAGCAAAATCCAAGTTAGATAGCTCTGTGTTTCACATAGATGAAGACCTCGACTGCGACTCAAGCAATGTTATTTACAAACTTCAATGGGAATTGTGTGGGGAGGAGTACGTTGGTCAGACCAAGACATCATTCCGTTGTCATCCTAACCCAACTTGCCCCTTTCCAGACACCTGAATCTGGCACTCCGCACTTTCGAAAACATCCGTGTCATCCTTCTCCAGTCCGGGTTCGCTAACACCTATTAGAGGGAACAAAGGCAATCATACTTCATTCACAAGTTCGGCACGTTCTCCCATGGGAAGAACGCTACTGCCGGGAGACTTTCCTGTCTAAAGGGGCCAGCGTACGAAATTTCGCCGGTCATAGGCGTTGGACAGCGTTATACACTGGAATATGCCGGAACTTGTTCTTGAGGACTGCAGCCACACTTTGAAATAGCAGTGAACCTAGCCGTTTATTCTATGAGTACTTCTTTTGTCCAACCTCTGCCAGCATCTACGTTCTATCCCAAATAGGCACCTATAATCTGTCACCTAGACCATTGGGACCCCGCGGCAGCTCCGCGGGCCGCAGAACTTTTGCGTTTTTCGCACATATGTATTATTATGTTTAATTTTTTATCTTTTGTATGATTTCTTGTACTCTATTTTACCTTTTCTGTGCCGTTTTCATTTCAATTTTTGTAAATATCACTTGTCACTTGTTATTTACTTACACCAACATCGACTTAACTCGATAATCTCGGAATGATTTAACCCGCACGAGCATGCAAGTCTCGAAACCACATGCACTTATTTGGCGCCACATTTGATCAATAGTTTGACTTTTTTTTTCTCTTTCTGTGTGTGTATTAATATTTTTTGTGCTATATATTTTCTTTCAATATTTTTTTCTGTTAATAATATTTCCTGCTCTTCCCTCCTTTTCTTTTGTTACCTCAAATTCATCTTTGCCTTCCCATTACGTGCTCGGGCTAGCTCAGTATTTTACCCGACGGATGCTGCTTTTCACGGGAAAAGCACTGCGTGGCACGGGTTGTAAGAGCCTAGTATATTTATTGGAAGAAGGGCGCCAGATTGTCTAGTAGAAAAGCCCGACAGGATAGCAAAGCGAAGAAATGAAGCAAGAATACGCAGATGGCACAGTCGCAGGTTGCCGTTGCGGCGGTAAACAAGTGAGTATTGGCTGTCTCTTGAACGCGTCTCCCGCAAGCGTCTCATGATACCTGATACGGGCCGCCTGCTCGGACCCAGCGGCGTCCTGCGGGGGTGTGTTCGTGTTCGTGTGTGTGTGGGGGGGAGGGGGAGGGGGGGGGGGGTAACGGCCTCCATGTGCGCCGGGAGCCGGGCCTAACGCTCTTTAGCCTCTTCTACCGCTGTTCAAACTCGTTCTATGCTACTACTTTTCCATTTCCATCTTCCCGTTTGTTTTTCTGGTTGTTGTTGTTCAGCCGCGGCCCATGTAAAAGCTGTCGTGCTGTCTATTAACGGTCCCTTGCCCTCATTCTCAAGTTTGTCTTGAGGGCGGAGATTATATCTCCACGCTTGTTCTGTGTCCTTATAATGACGAAACCGATTCATTGTATGCCTGAACATCGCTTCATGTCGAAACATTAGGTCGACGTTTCCCTGCCATTTGCCAACTTGCGCAGTGATAGGGGACTCCCAAACCAGACATCTCGAGCCACTTCGACCCTTCCAGCCCGCATTGTCCTGCATTCATCGCTCAACTTGGTGCATGCATCAGTGATGTGACCAACCTTAACGACTTCCTGCCCCACAGTGTGACGAGTGTATTCTCCATGTTGGCCCGAATGACCTGAACGCCACGGACGTCCACTCCCCAATCGAACGGTATGTGCATGATATTAGGCCTATCCATTCTCAACCACCCCAAGTGGAAGCCATATACGCAACATTGGCATTTCCGCGAGCCCCAAACCGCCGACGACGTTCCGGCAACTGGTGACAAGTCCAGAAATTCAACAGAGGAGTTGAGCGGTTCAACAAAAAACTAGCTCAACTCTGTGAATGCGACAGCGGTGTGTTCTAGCTGCACCACTCGATAGAATGCTTCCATCCATCTACACTCCTTGCCGCGGGTGGTTTCCATCCGATTTAGGGGGGGGGGGGGGGGTCTCTCTTTTAGCGGGGAACATCCACAACCTTCTCCTCATAATTCAGCAGCACAACATAACGCTGTGGCTCGACCACCTTCCGAACTCAGAAAACAGTGGACCAGTACCTCCTTTCTACGCCGATGCCGTCATTAATCCAGGTACTGCCACGAGCCCGGGGAGGAACGATTTGCCTACTTTCGCGGAAGCACGATACAGGGATGATGGACCGAGGGCTCCAACAAGAATCTTCCACCGAACGTCCCCAAGAGAAAAAAAAAAACAGATATTCGGCCAACACCAACCCTGCACGGGGGCAGCGCAAGGGATACCAGAATTCCAGCAATATCCTACTCCGCTCGAGGCCGATCTGATCCATCGCAACAGCTACCTTCTCCCACTGTGCACAATAATCTCGATTACTCCAAAACGCCAAAATCTCGACCAAAGAAGGACTGAAGCGAAGCAAAGAAGCCCACTTCGGATGCTCCAGCGACAACCTGCAGTTCAGCCGCCAGTGCATTGGTGGCTCCAAAAACAGCCTCAACCTCTACGGCTGATGGACAACCACAGATATCAACCACAGGAAACAACCGTGCGGAGAGCCTTACCACACTGGAACTAAGGTATGACCTGAGGCGACGCTGTGGCCCAGCCCACCGGCTGAAACAGGAATGACAGGCTGGCCGAGCTTACCCGCCTACTGCTCCTCCCTCAGCTGATGCCATACACTCTCAAGATATCTTCAAATTAAGAAAAATTATCGACAAACGAATCCTGCACGAGCTCCATATAATGTTCTACGCGTTCTACACACGCTGCCCACGCTACACGCTCTCCATCGGGTCAAGCGCCGGTAGATATCGCTTGGTGTCGAAAGTAAGTGCAGCTTCAAGAGAACACAGCGGATCAAAGAAGCCGCAGTTTTCTCAAGGGCAAATGGACCCTAAACGGGATTCTTATCTGGAAAAAAAAAACCGCAAGTAAAGGTCCTCTTCTGTGGTAAAATAAAGCAGTTCACTTATGGCTGAAGATAGCAATGCAGGTGGGCAAGATATTTCTGGAACCATACGAGGGGGTACCCAAAAGAAACCGGACTTATTTTTGTTTGAACTTATTTGTTCACATTTTAAGCACATACCTTCAATCTCCTTCAAAGTATTCCCCACTTGCAATGATACGCTTGTCGAATCTTTCATTCCATTTTTCAAAACATTGTTTAAATTCATCTTTTGTGATGCTTGACAGTGCCTCCGTCGTTTTTTTCTTCACTTCAGCAACATCAGCGAAACGCTTTCCATTCACCTATTTTTTCCTTCTAGGAAACAAAGAAAGTAGCACGGGCAAGGTCGGGAGAGTATGAGGGTTGAGAAATAGGGGTCATGCCATTTTTGGTCCAAAATTGTCGTAGAGACAGGGCTGTGTGAGCAGGGGCATTGCCATGATGGAAAAACCAGTCACCCGACCGCCACAAATCTGGCCGCTTCCACCGCACACTGTTGCCCAATCTTTTCAAAACATCCAAGCAGAAAGCCTGGCTAACTGTCTGACCCTGCGAAACAAATTCTCAATGGACGACTCCTCTCACGTCGAAAAAACAAATCAGCATTGTTTTGAGGTTTGGTTTCACCTGACGAGCTTTCTTGAGGCGAGGTGAATTTGAAGTTTTCCATTGGCATTATTGTTGCTTTGATTCAGGATTAGATTCAGGAACACTTGAGTTGTCCCCATAGCATCGTCCTTGTACGTCTTTCTTAATATTTCGAGAGTTTCCATTCAACTTTTTCCGAGCAAAAATCAGAATTTCACCGGCGCACGCTGTTCACGAAAATCAGCCATTGCAAAAACGACATTCACACAAAACAGTCGTCACTCTAAAACTCTGCCTAAACTAGTCTGACCTCCTTCAACGACGGCACTCGGCTTACTGACTCTGGAATGTTCGTTCTATGCGCTCCTAGTGGCAAAACGCGGTACCACAGAAGCTTTGCCGACCAAAAAATTTAGTCCGGTTTCTTTTGGGTACCCCCTCGTATAAGCTGTCCGGGTGAAAAGAATCAAAGAAAACAAGACTGATTACAGGGCGCCGAGGGAAAAGTTCAGAGGGAGACGATGCTGTGAACTAGATTACATCGGTTATAAAAGAGTCATTTATGAGCGACGAAAAGATAATCTCTCCCGGATTGAATGAGCAACACGTAGAGGCCATCATAATAGAATGGAGCTTAGAAATGACCGACCTTAACTGGAGAAAGGCGCAAGTACATATCTCTAAATGCACATCCGCAGGGCTAGACAGAGTTCAAATCAAGCGATTTATTGAACTTGGTCCAAGAAGCAAGGAAACGTTGTTAAAAGCATTGGGAAGTCATAAGGAATAAACATCTTCCAGACAGCTGGTGACACAGTAAAATAAACATGATTTGTGAATGCAAAGGAGATAGGATGAACATAAATTCTTTCATACCAATTATAATAACATCTGTTATATACAGGCTGTAAATGCAAGCAGTCAAATTAAAAATGCAGTCACATATAGAAAGTAATTAGGTATACGGAGAACCTCCGAGCAGGTTCAGACGCGGTAGGCGCTTAGATGATAGCCTCTCTGTACTTACCCAATGCATAGAAACAGCTAGGGAGGAAAAGAGACCTCTATACTTAGCCTTCGTGGGCATAATCGCCGACAACGTGAACAAGGCACTCGGCACTCCTGTGGAACACACTATAATATGAAGGTATCGGTCAAGAAATATTTGATTTTCTACAGGAAATATATCGAGATAATAAAGTTGAAAAAACGTGGGTAGGTATAAGAAGTACAACTGTCGAGGTACGCAAAAGACTGAGGCAGGGTTGTCCTCTATCACCGCTGCTATCCATACTTTATATCATAGTTATGGAAAGAAGTCCGCTATATTCTGTCGCTAGGCTACGAGCTCGTAGAGCAGCAGCTCTCCGTTTTATTTTACGCAGGCAGCATTGCACGCCTACCAGAAGATCAGAACGATTCCCAAACTCCGGTTAATACTTGTGGAGGGAAAGGAGACGCTCTAAGCTTCACTTTTAACGCAGTTCAGTCAGTTCTTAGGCATTCAACGATTCAGCTGACCGTCATAATCATCAACCTGACTACGCCCACTGCAAGGCAAAGGCCTCTCTCTTGTCTCTCCAGTTAACCCTGTCCTTTGCAAGTTGCGGCCACCCTATTCCCGCCAACTTCTTAATCTCCTTCGCCCACCTAACTATCTGACGCCTCCTGCTACGCTTGCCTTCTCTTGGGATCCACTACGTTACCCTTAAGGACCGCCGTTTATATTGCGTTCGCATTATATGCCCTGAGCAAGCCCATTTCTTCCTTTTGATTTCTACTAGTATGTCATTAACCCACGTTTGTTACCTTACCCACTCCGCCCGCTTCCGGTCTCTTAACGTTACACGTATCATTTTTTTTTTTGCATAGCCCGGTACGTTTTCCCTAACTACAGCGGAGCCCTCTTCGTTAGCCACCACGTTTATGACGCATAGGTGAGTGCCGGTAAGAAGCAGCTGTTGCACACTTTTCTCTGCCACCGGCCATATGCGTTCCACACCATTCATATTCTGCTAGCTATTTCCCTGTCATGATCCGGATCAGGTGATTAAAATACAAGGCCATGAAATACCCCGACTAGCAGAATGCAAGTATCTCAAGGTATGGGTAAACGAAGGACAGATGCACAGTCTTTGTCAAAAGTTTAGAGTCCAGGTGGTTTACTTCTTAGCCTTGCAGTGGGGCTCCTGTAACATTCGTGGTAGTCCTACCCATTGAAGGAGGTAGAACCAGAAATCTTCTTACCGAGAGGGAATTTGGAGCGCTGGAGATACATCACGAACCACACAGTGAGGCTCAGAAGCAAACCCCTGGGCTCCAAACTTTTGACAAAGGCTCTACATGGAAAAGCACGAACAGGCTGCCATTATGAAAGGGCGAAGAGAAGTCGCGATAATGAAATTAAAGGCATTATGGGGGTACAAAAAGTGTGAAGGACAGATAGGTAGCAATTCAGTCCAGCCTAGAAATAAATCAAAGGGTGGTTCAAAGGTTAGCACTAGGTGCCCCCGGCAAGAGCACAAACGAGCCAATACAGGGAATATGGGCTGGGCATCGTTCGAAGCACGGCAAGCTCAGAGTAAAATATCTTATGAATAACGCCTGAGGAATCAGCACGATAAGTGGTGGGCATGTAAGATATTTAAATACTTGTACTGAGAAAGTGCTGAGTCACAGTTGCGGAAAGGACTAGGGAACTAACCAGGAAGTATACTAGAAACAAGGACGGAGAAATATGGAGCTTTCAGCGACAGCTAAAAAACGCAGAAGGTACGAACTGGATTCATTCAATGGAAAAGAAGCCGCCTGCATAAATGTAGCTAAATTTGAAACGACAGATCATTAAGGAATTGTTCTTCGACAACTCAAGAGGCAATGACTCTCTTTGAAGCTAGATCAGGCTGCCTTAAAACGTAAAGCTAAAAAAACAAATTTAACCCGTGTGACACAAATGTGTGAGAAATCGGTAAAAACAAGTGAACATCTTGTACTAGAATGTGATGGTATTTATCCGGATGTAGATGCAGGCTGAGTTCTTCTCCATGAGGCCCTTAGATGTATCACACCAAATGCAAAAAGGAATGAATTGGCGGTAAAAGTCGGCTAAAATTGTTTGGAAGGCTGGTGACTTAAAAGCAGGGAGGTGACATTAGGTTAGACGTGTAAGATTAATAGTTATATTGAAACTAAATGGCGAATTTATGACCGATTTATTACACCATTAATGTGGGTAAAGAACTATAGAGGATAAAAAAGCAGAGCATGGTGGTGACTGGCTCACCCCGTTTCAAAGGGAGCTCCTTTCTTCGACCCATCTATCCATCTATTTATCCACTCATACATCCGTCCCTCCGTCCGTCCGTCCGTCCGTCCGTCCGTCCGTCCATCCATCCATCCATCCATCCATCCATCCATCCATCCATCCATCCATCCATCCATCCATCCGTCCATCCGTCCATCCGTCCATCCGTCCATCCGTCCGTCCATCCGTCCGTCCGTCCGTCCGTCCGTCCGTCCGTCCGTCCGTCCGTCCGTCCGTCCGTCCGTCCGTCCGTCCGTCCGTCCATCCATCCATCCATCCATCCATCCATCCATCCATCCATCCATCCATCCATCCATCCATCCATCCATCCATCCATCCATCCATCCATCCATCCATCCATCCATCCATCCATCCATCCATCCATCCATCCATCCATCCATCCATCCATCCATCCATCCCTCCGATTTGATTAATTTTTTCTCAAAAGCACGCTTCCTAACGCGTACAATTTACCCAAGCCAAATCGCTTACGTAGTCTCATTGCATTCATTTGGTACGGAATGTACCGTCGGGAAGTGTAACTAGTTTAAAGGCAACAACAATCAAGTCGATGAATGCAGCGCTACATAACAGAGCATTAACCTCGTGTTGCTGTGGAGGGCGGCATTAAAGTTTGCATCGGGTAGAGACCCGAAGTTCAGCTATGTTCACATGAAATGCCCTGCCAGTGTATGGCAGAAGATGTATTGAAGCACACGCATCCAAACGTACAAGCGCGCGCACGCATAAGTTCATCTGCTCCAGTGGTTAATCATTTGTGGAAACAGATCGAGTAGTGCGACGCTACAGAATGTACGTGGTTATTTGACGCTCAGAGGCGGGTGTCCTCCGGCGCGTGTGTGCTTTGGGTTCTGCCAATGGTCGAAACGCCGTGAACATTGCGTCTTTTCCGTAAAGGAGAACATGTTTCAAAGCATTAAAGTAGGAAAGTGGTGGACAGGAGACTGACGTGACTAAAATAGCAAACATGGTCCACGGTCATCCTCTTACTTAGGAATGAGTGGGGGCAACAAGCCTCGTGGACGCACATTGGAAAGGACGGCTAAGCGGGTTTAGTTGGCGCCCCTACAGATGGTGTCCGCGGCTTCGGGTTTTAATAATACTGCACGAAACATGACGTATCCTGCCTCTGAAAGTCAATTCTTCAATTACTCAGATGGGTTGTCGACCCGAGCAAGAGCTACGTCACCAGCAGTACTAATTTTCCTGCATTTGATTGCTGGTTTATGCTGCACGCAAAGACCGCATTCTTGATTTTTCTTCGTCGGGCAAGAGCGATGGTGACGACCATAGTCCCTGCGTAGATCTGAGCTCTTGCTCTGGGAATTGCACTCTCCGTTTCTGTCGTTGTACCCATAACTCCACAGGTCGATTTAGGAGAAAGCTTTTCAGTTCGACTTTTTCCCACGACGTTCTTGTTTTTTTTTATTGCAATATTACCAAATCGCGCAAAGTCTGCTAAGGTTATTATGTAGAAAATTAGGTACCCACCTGACAAGAAGCAGAATGCTACCGAAATTGTCGGATTTTTAGATTTCGCAGAATGTGCCACGTGCATTGGCGCGAAGGCTGTGTGTGTGTGTGTGTGTGTGTGTGTGTGTGTGTGTGTGCGTGCGTGCGTGCGTGCGTGCGTGCGTGCGTGCGTGCGTGCGTGCGTGCGTGCGTGCGTGCGTGTGTGTGTGTGTGTGTGTGTGTGTGTGTGTGTGTGTGTGGAAAAGTTCCGCATTTCTTCATGCACGAACACAGCCCTCTTTTCAGAACAACCACACAACACTGGGGATTTTGAAATGGGACGGTTTGCGTTATAAGCTTTATAAAAACATCTTTTCTGACTTTAACTCTGGGTCCGTTTTAAAAATTACGAGGGTTGCTTTTGGGCAGTTTTTGTGATAAAAAAACTGAGGAACTTTTAGCGCACACTCTTTGTAATTTCTCAGTTAAAAGGCGAGATTTTGTAAACACACAACAAAAATTCCTATGTTTTAAGTTGCTGAGAAAAATACTGAAAGTTAACACTACGTACCTCGTATAGTTGCTGCAAAAAACTGGATTTTATAACTGTACGCGCAGAAGTTGCGTAGTTGGCTGTGCCGAGGATCCATTATTTATACTCTACCTATCACTAACTGTATTCCAAAGATTCAACTTCACTCTAAGTTTCCTTCTCTGCCTGACGTACTACAGGGATCGCAGAAAATCACACGTCAGAAGCCGCAGGCAATGAGCTACATGTGGAAAGCCTGATAATAGCTAGTTTCTGCAGACACTGCTAACTTGAAGGATCACCAAGCGTGTACCATTATTTCGTCAAGCACATCGGAAGCACGCACCTGAGGGATAAAAAAAGTGTACAAATTAAAAACATTACGGCAATATGTGCTGTAGAAATATGTAATGCATGAATCGAACGCAGGTATTTACAAGAGGAAAAGGACTGCCTGAAAGCACGCTGAGAACTTTCGTGGTGAAATAAGATATAGAGAGAAAGGGGTTTACAAATTGCCCTGGCAGGCAAACGCTCCATACCGAGAGATATTTTAGCAGAGAAGGAAACGTCCTACTGCAGTCGTGATCTCATAGCGAGTTAATGTTCTCTAATCTCAGTGTCCACCGGAATTTCGATTAGTTTTCTTTCTCTGCACTTTAAGTGCGGAGATTGAAATTCAGCAATTCCGGCAAATTGATGTTATCCATACTGGATGAGCGTGCCTAAACTACCTTAACTTCCGGTATCAACTTTTCCATAGTTATAGAGGAGTTAAGAATTAGTTTTTATATCACGAAGCGGCGGCTGAAAAGTAGACGAGCCCGTAAAAACCCAAGATAGCGCACAGTATACGAAGGGTATTAGAATGTGATCTCGGACACTGATTATCTCACGTGTGAGGAAAGTTGAAATTACATGTTTTCTTTCCAGGCAGGTTTTTGAATTACTTTATTGTTTTATAACCGAAAAAGGCTTTCAGCATTAGTTTCAAGAATGCTGGAGCCCTGGTATTAAATCTTGTGAGTAAATGAATGGAGTAATGAAAAGTCATCCTGTTTCCCAAGAAACTCCGGGTATCCATCCCGCAGGTTCATTTACGAAACAATGTTTGCGAAATGGAGTATGAAGCAATCTTTACCGTCTGTCCAAACAACTTAAATTTATAATCGTGCAGATTCTTTCGCATCTAATCGCTTGTTTACTAGTTGGTAGAATTTTTGTATATATAGCAATCATCGTTTTTTGCAATACAACAAAGTTGTATCTCACAGCTCCATTGGTTTTATGAAGTTTATAGAGGCAACTCCCCGTTTAAGTCATCTGGCGTAAACAGACCGACATAACAGTTTACGCCTCTACTTCATGAGCGTGAAACCACCCAAAACATCTAATCCTGCGCGCTGAACTTGGAGCGTACGCCGAGAAGATTTAGTAACGCAGAAGAGTCTGGTCATACATAAACAACGCACGTATCGCGCTTGCAATAATGCAGGACACGCGCAGCGAACGATGATCTTTCTTCGGTGCATTGGATTTAGAGAAAGCTTGACAAATTAAATGCCTCAGCGCAATCAGGCGTTTCTTCTACGTTTGACCTTCGACGAAGGCGAAATCTGCCGCTCCTTTCTGGACGTCACGCCGCAGCGGTGTTGCGTTATGCCTGAGTACTAAAAATGAGAACTAATCTTCAATTCTCACTCGCAACCAGGATTTGCTTTCCATGGGACAGGTTCTCCCAGTTGCCAAGTGCGCTCGCTGTGCCATGAGCACTACGAGGGACGATATATTTCAAGACAGCCTTCCTTCTTTTTGCCGTTCTTTTCGCATCTCATTAAAGTGCAGAACGCAAGCCGTTCAACAACTCCTTTTCTGCACGCAAAGGAGAGGTGGCTTTCCGTCTGATTTGAACCTCTGCTGCTCTCTTTTACTTATTTTGCACAAGTGGAGGCGGCCAACCATGTAGATGTAAGGCCCATCGTATAAAACCAGGCAGAGATCAAGTACACGCAGCAGTTCAGTCGATTGGAGCTGCGAGGTAGCTAGTCATGGTAAGAGACGTCTTTGCTCAAATTTCAAAAGCTTTCCAGCAAATTTTTCTCCAACTGATGGTCCTTGGGTGGCCGTTTATTCTTGTAATGAACCTTGCGGAAATTTCCATGCATTCTATGGCGTTTCACGTATCTAGGAAAAAGAAATGCTTCTCCCTGAAGGAACACCTGACGAATGACTCCGCCAAGTAAAAACCTACATTTTCAGTTTGGTAATTTGCTGACGGTAAAAAAACAAGGCCTATTTCAGAATATGCACTGTACTCGAAAACTCGAGTGTTATTCGCTGCTATTATGGCTCTTTCTCGAAGTATTGCCTCGTACTCACCTTGTTATCTCTGTTTTGAGTGAAGACCAATTTGAGTAATGATAACCTGTCGCACTTTCCCCAGTTTCGCACGTGCATTCTTCTGGCCCTGGCCAGCTGTTCACTGGCCGGCTACATTGGCGCTGGCTACGGCCTTGGCTACGGCATCAGCCACTTTGGCGTGGAGCATGGCATCGGCTACTCCGGCCTGACCGGCTTCGCCCACAGTATCGGATACGCACCACTCGCAACCTCCGGCTACGCGCTGCTCCCCGTCGCTCCCGTGGCCACCATTGCTGCTGCCCCCGTCGTCGCCGCTGCTCCAGTCGTCGCCGCTCCCCACGTCGTTGCCGCTGCACCCGTTGTTGCTGCACATCCAGCCGTGGCTCCCGTTACCACCGTTCACGCGGCGCCGGCTCTTGCAGCTGTTTCTCACGCTCCCGTTGTCGCTGCTGCTCCGGCGGTGACGAAGGTGACCACTGCCTACCACGCTGTTCCGTCCGTTGCCGCCGTTGCCGCCCCAGCATCGCATGTGATCGCTACACCGGCTGTTGCTACCACCACCGTCAGCCACGCCGCTCCCGCAGTCGCCACTCTCGCGCCTGCTGCCCCAACCTACGGTTACGGTGTTGGTGCCCTCGGTTACGGAGTCGGAAACCTCGGCTACGGACACGGTCTTGGTGTTTACGGCCTGAACTACGGATACGGTCTGGGCTCCACCCTCGACTACAACGCCCTTCTGCGAAGAAAGAAGTGTAAGTGTTATTCTTTCTTTTTTATTGCTCATAGGTAAACCATGCTAGGCATAAAGAGTGCAGCATGGCTGAATGTGCACCCTTTCCTTCTTAAAAATTGGTTTTTTTACTTTCCCAGAGTACTGGTACTCATTTTATAAAGCTGCACAACGAAGGCCGGAAAACGTTTACAAGGTTGCAGGACTTCCCTTAATAAGAAGATTATCGGGGAACTTCTAGTGAAGCTTCCCGTTCCACATCTTCATATCCAATAAAAAGAATAAACAAAGTTTAAAGAATAAACAAAGGAAAAACTTTTGTTTCAGCAGTGTTCGCGTTATCAGCAAGGTATAAGCAAGGATATAAAAAGAGTTTTAAAAGAGTCATGGCAGCAGGGGCAGCCTACACTGGTGATTCAGCGTGCCATTGCGACTGAGATAATTTTAACTATTGTCTGTCTGGTGATGTTAGCTCGCGTGTTATTATTCACGGGCTTAAATTCCACACCAGTGAGGGCACGCAAGCTAAAACCCTGTCCACTGCACTCAATCAGACCCAACGAGTTAATAGCTGGGTCTTCATATAATAACTATTATTGAGCGAGTTCATTCCATTTTTGAATGTCCCGCCCTTCGCGATTATCTAACGACACCACGCCCTAAGCTTCAGTTAATAAGAAAGTGCGAATGCGGGACGTGGTGCCAATTCAGCCAGATCCGATGGGCGGGGAATTCCAAAATTAAGGGGAATTATCTTGGAAGAGGTATATTATACGAGCCCTGTATTCATCGCGTTCTCAGTGAATACCGAATATAAGTTATTCAACCTCTGAATTGATAAATTCCCTCAATTGTTCTGAATTATATATTGAATTGTGTTGAAAAAGAACAAGTGCTTTGAACTTTCGAGCGTACCTCAAATTTATTTGCAAGCTTTCCCGCCCTTAAAGAATATGCAAAACATGACTGAAAAAGCACCCGTACTGCCATCGTGACTCTTCACTCTTTATTAACAAACTGGATGGTGATATGTTGCGGCAAAGTTCGCCAGCCTCGGTCAGGAAGAGCATCTACAAGCCGTCGGGTTGGTCCACTTGCACGGGTTTTACGCCCTTCTTATAAGCACTAAAATAAGCATTTTTGAAGAAACCTCCAAGTATAGGAATCGCAACGTTGTGTGATTTAATCTGCCCTTCATAAGAACTTCAGTGCAAATAGTCGTGTACATTCAAGGGGACTGAAACGCTTGAGATAAATTACCTCAATGAATAAAGTAGCAAGAAATCCCGTTGTCTGCATTGGGCAAATCCCAGCTGTGCGTACTGGCCGTGCAATAATATATGCAGCCTTTCATATACAGCCCACCCATGCGACATTATACATCGGGTATATAATGTTAGTAACAAATGTAGGGACGGATTTAAGAGAAATTTTCACAGGTGCGGTATGGGTGGTGTGGGCATATTTGCACAATATATTTATAAACTTTCTTTGTTAAAGAAAACTGGGGCCAATAAGGATTTTAAATGACAACTAGCTTGCTCAAGAAAGGTGGTCATTCTCTTCTAGCTTCGCCTCTATTTAACGCACCTTTGAATTATCAGTTTCGTTAAGAAGTTTCTAATTAGTCCCTGTTGTCAAGCCTGTGGGAAATTTTATATCCACCCGTCGAGTACGGTAGACTGTACCTAATCTTTGTTCTGCTCTCACAAAGAACGCACTGGTGTTGCCCTTGTAACTTCTCACTTAATTCTGCTGTTTTCATTTCTCTTGCAGAGGCGCACGTGTCACCTGTATATATCGTCATCGTTTCGAAGAAGTCTCAGTGTACTTTATTTTTACATTTTTGGACAATATTTGTGATAAAATAAAGAGAAACAGTTCACTGCTGTTTGGACTGCTGTCCAACCCCTGTAGTGTGTCTTTTTGCAATGCCGCTCTCATTACATAGGCGAATAGTATCTAAGAAAACACATTTGGCAGATGTATATTTCTAACGGAACGTCCAAAAGAAATCAATTTAAGTATTACCTTGCGTTGCGAATTTCTTGATGTAATTCTTATTGAACAGTGACCAGAATCTATTGTAGTGTCATAACATCTTTTGCGTTATGCTTTCCCGCCTATAGCGCTGATACCGTATTCCCTTCCCGGAATCGATTAATTTTTCTTTTGAAAACAGAAACCGATCAAAATAACAAAATGTGAAACCATCTAAATGTGATCATAAATTCAGTAATAAGCACGAAAGACGGAAACAATGGCCACAAAATAGCGCCCTAATTTTATTATTTACGAACTATGTAGTGATAAAACTTATGGTCACAGATATTTTGTAAAAGCTGTGAAGCATAACACCACGCGGGAAAGGAACATTTAAAACACGTATGATTCCTTCTTTCCAAAAATACTAGCCATGCGAATTGTTGCACGAAATGATTATCAGCCTTGTCTGAATCATGTACACTGCGGACTCAGAAATGAGAAATCTAACCGCACCTTCTTGTGCCTGAAGTGAAAACGGTTTCTTGGAAAGTCACGCTTTGAAAAGTAAAAGTGGCTCATATAGAGAACTAAAACTTCAAAAGGGAACTCCTCTTTAGTTCGACTAGAGCGCACGTTGTGGTATTAAAGAAATGGCGCATTAAGAACGTAGGTACCTCATACTTCCCTGAAGGAAGATATCAGTTCAACTCTACGCAGAGAATCTGTGGTAATAGCGTCATGCAAATGAGGGCATTACAGTACTATCCTTTTCCTGAGTACGCGTTTTGTCAAGCTAATCAAACACAGCCGCAAACTTCACGAATCCTACTTGTATGCCTTGCTACAACAAGCACCTCAAAAGCTGAATTGCTCGCTACTACACTCCCTGGAAAACAACAGCATACCATGAAGAACTTAGTCGTAAGAATTACTTCAAGAAAAGCAATCGATGTGAGCGCCCAAAAAACAGAAAGATGAAACAAAAAGGAGGCTCTGACTCAAACTCAATTGGGCGCTCTCGAAGGCCGCTGCCATTCCACCTAGCTATCGGGCCAGATAAAGCCGCAGTTACTAAGCACATTAAAACGAATGGTCGAACTGTACCTATGGACTAGCGTTCATGGCTTTGTAGCTTACGGCTGCTTTTCAGATGAAAGGCAATCATGCTTACCGGGATTTTAAAGCAACACGAAACTCAGAGCCTCTCTGCGAATAGTGTAGACGAATTTATGTTCAGTCCAAAGAGTCCAATGTAGAATGCGTCTCATTAGTGTGGCCTGTAGCTCTGGCGCACAGAAGTGCTTATGTTTTTTAAAAGCGTTGTCGGAAGTCTAATGAGATTAGCTGTGACATTTGAATAAGCTGGAAAGTGAAAACTATAAAATTAGGAACCTAGAAGAAGCAAGTCCAAGAAAAAAAACTGCTATCACTTTCGCCTTCTCTCTGCCATTGCTACTGTCATATTTCTAAATGTATGGGTTGATTTCCATTGCGCAGTAAATAAAAAAAAGAACATGTTCCTAGCAATTTTCGTGTAATACATTCAGAAGACACAAAGATCATTCTATTGAATGAAAAATACAAGCATGAAAAACGCATGCAACATTTATCCACCTTCAATATATGCAATATCCATAGAGAGGATGCTCATCTCTATGTACTGCACTCGAGGCAGAATGATAGGGTACTTGTGTAAACACCACACGAACATATGTTTAAGCAGCGGTTACCCCAATGTCAACTTAAAGTCGCCCGCACACCTGACACCAATAATACAGAGTGTCGCTGGGACTGACGCCAGCGCCACGAAGCGTTAGCCGCCGGAAACTAGATCATACTCTAAGTAACTACGTTTCCGTTAGTTGTCGATAGCTGGTGCGCAGCTCGATGTGACTAGTTTGTCGTCTCTGCCAGAGAGTGCGCTCGTTAAAGGGGCGTTTTTCTGCGTTTCACTCGCGGTCACTGCCTCGCGCTCCCCAGGCAACGCGCCGCACTTCCCTTATCGCGGGAATCCGACATTGCTTGCTTTAACAAAGCCGTCAAATCGAAGTGCGCACCAACAATCGTTATCTGCAGCAAACATACTGAGAGTATGATATGGCACAAGGCGATTAATGCTTCCTCGCGCTTACGTGTGTCTAAGCTACGTTTTTCGTCATCGTGTTAAGTGTGCGAGCAGCTCTACAGCAAACCTGAAAGTGCAAAATCGTCTCCGAATGCAAGCAGCACCTGGTGAAGGCTGAAACTCGCCCGATATGCTTACGTGCAATCGAGAAATTTTGCGTTAGATGCTGTCTAGGGCAAACAAAGCATTTTATATTTTGTCCTTTCCCGGTACGTCAAAGGAAAACAGCTGTCTGAAGTAAAAATTAAGCTGATGCATATTTAGCGTATTTTTCGGGGTAGAAAGCTTCTCAGGATAAGTGCTGAAAGCGGTCAAGCATAGCTGCACGAAAACATCTTTCGACACAAGGCACACTCAACAAATTTTAATCAGATAAAACAAGCGCACAACTACACCATTTGTGGATGCCTATAAGATTTCTAGAGAAGTATGAAAAAGTACTGGTACTGGTAAGGCAATAACCGCATTGAATGATCCTGCGTAGGTTACAGAATTAACGCCTTTGGCAGACAGCACAGTTCCGTGCTAGAAGAAAGGCTCTCACTTTGTTGAAAAACTGCGGCTTTCGTCTGTAGCTATGCTTGATACTGAAGTATAATACGCTGCGTATTTTGTATACCGAATTACTTTTTCTTCTAAAATAAATTATGCCCAATTTCGGATGCAGCCATTAGTGGCCGCCAGTTGTTTTACCCACTGACCTCTGCCACGACCTGTGTAATATTGCAGAGGACGGAAGATAGGCACTTCCTAATAAATATTATGTTCCTTGACACTGATTTTCACAAAAAATTCAGTTCGAAAGGAAAAAAGGAGCAGAACCTGGTGGTGCTACGCGCCGACGTCGCAGCTTTCGGCGCACACGACCGGGCTCCATATAAACTACGTGGCCTAAGTGACTTGCGCAACTTGCAAGCGTCCGTAAGGATATTCAGTGCATGTTGCTTGGGCCGCACCTATCGGAGCAGGGAATGCGAACGTCTCGCGCATAGAAATACACGGCCACTGCTGAGGCTTTGCGTGTCCGGTCCCATTTAATCGCCCTAATCGCTCAATTCGTTTTCTTTCACGGAGTCCTCCTTCACTCTGCCCATACCAACGCATCTGTCTGCTGCAGTGCCATTAAGAGTTCTGGCAACGTGCCTTCATTGGTAGGGCAAAGTGAAGTGAAATATGAGTTGCAGAAAAAGAAGCGGTTCGGTTCCGCGTCTTACAAAGCCATTAGGACTTTCCTCGTCCGGCTCATAACGGGCGAAAGAGGGCTCCGACGCAAGTGCGAGTTTCCACCGGTCCGCAGCAGTGAGCTTTAAGGTAAGGTGGTGCACAAGACGTTGCGTTGTGCATTCGCATATTTACCTGTTGGTCGTTCCACTTCTGACGTTTAGACGCATTCGGCATAACCATTTCAGTAGAAGTCCAGCGGCAGCCAGGAGTGGACACAAGAATACCATGGCAAGTGAGCTTTCCTTCCTTCTCTGTCTGAAGATATGTGCAGTGATAAGCTTTTTTTTATGTTGTAATGGACATATTTTCTATTTGTTGCAGTAGAAACTAAGCATTACAACGAGTCCTGTGTTTTAATAAAACAGCATATGGCCTTCTATTAATTGAAATTTTGTAGGGCAGGTGCTCTGCAGGACTTAAGATTAGGATTGAAGTTCTCTAAGACCTGTGTTCCGTGACCAACAAAACTATTCACTGATAATTATCAGTCAGCTTTGCAATATAGGGTATTGCCGCGGTAATGTAGATGAGCGATTACATTCGGTGTTGAACAGTAGACACTGCTTCTCGCATAGGACTAATATTAGGGCTCAGCTATGAAATCATTATGGTCCAAAACCTTGTTTGAGTGAGCTGTGAAACTCAGAACAGTTTGTTGAGCATCCAAAATGTTAGTATCTAGACAACATACACAGAATGGCGACAAGAACTTCTGGATAGCTGCGCCATTTTGAGAATAATGGCATTTTAATGTGTAGAAGTGTGCATCAGCAAAGCTATAATACGGTGCTTGGGGAACTTTATATATTCCTGAATGCCTTGCCTTCGTAAAAATGCATGTTCACTGTACTCGAGCAAGATATTTATACGGCGCTTTCTTGCGCAGCGGTTATCCCGTCATTTTTTTCTGTTTCCTTTTGAATAATTTTTTTTAGCTCTGTATGTTTCCCAGCGAGCGAAATATTAGCTACTATGGTCTTGTTGGTAGACGAACGACAATCTGCTTTCTGACTGTTCAAACTTCGTATAGTTAACAATGTGGTCTTGGTGCTTATGTGGAATGTCGAAGGCGCAGTTTGCTAGAAATATAGCGGCTTCTTTGCTCTTCTCATCATAATATAAATAGTGGAAAATTTGTCGTACGGCTGTCATACATGGAAATGTTCAGAAATGTCTCCGAAATGTCTTGTTAGGCTTAAGTAGACTACTACCGGGCAAGGGCGGTACGATGTAATGCAATCAAGATTACAAGGAAAGTCATTTTTGAAAATATTTTCTGGGGATAAATGTGAGAGCCGATTTCAACGTATAATACCCATGTGCACTTCATATGTATCTCTGAAGAAATTAAAAACGGTTACAACGCGTTGAATGCTGACTATAGGATAAGGCACACTCCCTTAGAACGAAGATTAGTTCTTTTTAAAACACCTTCAAGGCCCTATACAAGGACTGAGAAGCGCTGCGTGGTCCAAATGCGCAGATATCTCGCTCAAATTTTAAAAAGTTAGATTTAAAAAGCGTTTTAGAAGGTCTTCTTTTGCAAATGTTGAGAATTTATCGCTTCTTATCTGTGTATGCAATCACTTAAAAGTCAGAATTTACCCTGTAACCATGGGCAATCCAAAAATCTTTCATAACAATGCAGACTAATGCAACATTGGAACATTTATGAGCTGAGATTTGTCCCATGCGCTGCACAAAGCTGGATGAAGATCAGCGGACAGCGAGACTGCAGCGGCGAGCGCGGGCTTATAGCAGCTCGCTGCGCTCCTTTAGAGCGCCATGTTTCTAGCCTGTGCGGAAGCGCTGCGAAACGGCTAATTTTCAAGAAATGGGCTGCTTACACAGTACTGTTGTATATTCTACACTTAGTTCTACACGAAGACAAGCATGATCTGAGGACAGCATAAAAAATTATGGGCGTACATGTTTATTTTTTCCTGTTGCTTTGTACCATATTTTACACTAGCGGCTGTTAGAACAGAGTTTTCTGAATGTTAGAGAATTTTTCGTGGCGAAAATGCGACAAATATTTGTTAACACTGGGATATTCCAGCCCAATCGCGTTAAACGTTTCCAGAGTGGGGAGGAGGCAGATATGAGGAAATGAAAGGGATGGTCATAACTGAAGCCCGGACCGGCTTAGCGTTGTGATGAGAAGTGCTGTATCAGGAAACACGCATGCATTATGAGAAGACAGCATCATTTTCCGTTTGTAGGGAGGCGCATGCTTGCACACGTGAGCGATGCGGGAAAGGCGAGCCATAAGCGCCGTGCAGGAAAGACGTAGCATCACGGTACCCCGAGAACCATTCCTTAAAACCATATTTCATGATATCTCTCACTATAAACATAGCTATGGCCAGCTGAACTTGATCTTAATCAATAGAGTGATGCTTTATAATCACAAAGGGGCCATTCTCACCGAGGCTGGAGCTTTTATAAGAGAGAAAAGATCAAATAACGAAGTAGAGGTGTCGCGCTCACTGGCTGATTTCGCAAGTTAAATGCCGGCGTGGACAGGGATTTAGTGGCCTTTAATCCAAGAGGCTACACTGCACAGCCATTAACTTCAAAACCTCAAAAATCCATCCTTTCCTGCAAGAACGCCGCGAATTTGAATTTATCAGCTGGATTATTTTAAAACAAATTTCACCGCTAATAAATGCATCTTTCTCCCGCACAGACGTCCACGTACCGGGAAAGTGTCAAATAACCAGTTTTACTCAAAAAAAAATTTTGGATAGATTTGTCCTCAGTGTTCCTTTAAAGCCAAATTCTCAGGACACAGTTACCGCCTTGATTGCAGCAGGCTTTGATTTATTGAAATGGAGTTTAACGGATACTAGACTCGTAAGGCATAATCGTAGCAGAAAAGTATTAACCAGCAGCCACTAGTTAGGACAAAAAGATGATGGTGTGCCATTTTTATTTACGCGTATGGTAAACAAGCGAAATCTGTTACATTTTTGAGTCTTTTCCTGATTTCAGACACATTTAAGAAAAGCGGAAGTGGCTATAAAAGAACAAACTACACGCAAACTATACCAGAGAACCCACTACAAAATTCTTTTGCATCGCAAGGCATATTTAGTGGAAGTTGCGGAACAACATTAATCATTGACCAACTCTGAAAAATCTAAAACTTGTACAGTTCAACCTGGCAGGGATTAAATAAAAGAACTACTACACAGCATTTTAGTTGGCAGCAGCTTGCGCTGCACCAGGTGAGCTGGAGATCAATGTTCTTCAAAGAAGAGCCTAAAAGTAAAGCGCAGCCAGGGGAGAAACACACGAGGCATACACGCCGGCAGTTTTGTTTGTTTACAGGTCAACAGATGAAACCTCTCAATGAGTATTGTTGAACTAGCTAGTTTACTAGGTTTTAAATATGTATTTGTTCTGTCTGCGGCGCCCCTTTTTCCTCTCCATACGCATTCAGCGGAGATGGAGAGGAAAATTTGTCCTGCTGTGGATGTAGTTGGGCTTGTAGTTATGATAATGGTGATTAAATCGCATAAGCCGATTTGATTCAAAGCATACAATAGTGTAATGGTACTCTCCGCAAGCTCATGCCAGATTTTTTCGTGCCCCCCGGCAGATTGCTACGACCTGTCTACTGCTGTCTCTAGCCACCAGCGCCTTTGCCGCCTATATAGGCCCTAAACACGGCCTTGGCTATGGCACAAGCCACTTCGGCGTGTCCAGGGGCATCGGTTACTCCACCGTCACTGGATTCGCCCACAGCATTGGTTACGCGCAGTTACATGGCTACTCCCTCGTGCCTACAAGAGAAGTCCATGTAGCTACTGTACCACTGGTCACCGCACATGCTGTCCCTTCTGTGTCTTCTGTGGTTATTCCTCCAAGTGTGACCACGGTTACCACGACAATACATCACACAGTTCCAGTTGTCACCGTTGCTGCAGTACCTGTGACTACCACGTACCACAGCACTGTGGTGCCCACGAGTATACACGTGGCCCCAGTGTACGGAAACAACATTGGAAACCTCGGCTATGGCACTGGCCACTACAGCTACGGACATGGTCTGGGTACATACGGCCTTAACTATGGTTACGGCCTGGGCACTCCAGTAGAGTACCTCATTCTTCTTCGCCGGCGAAAGTGTAAGTAAACCAACTGCAGTAGTTTGCTTAAGAGATTGCCGAAAGAGCGTAATTAGGTAGTTCGGCATAAGCATGCAGCCCTGAGTGATAAATTATCAAAAACGATGACACGCAGCATTCAATTTTTGAGGCGTAAAAAGGCCGAAACACATTGCTGAACAAAAAGCCAAACTTCAAACCCTATTCTAAAAAAGAAACAATATAATGTAAATGCAGGGATATACCGTTGTTAAGATAAGAAAGGTTCAACTCTCTAAGTAAGCATTCTCTCGAGATTGTAGCCCGCGGACCCGCGACAGGAATAGAAAAAAAGTTTGCAAGTGATTGAAAGAACGAAAATAAGACCAAATACATTTCTAAAAAGCAGAAGATCAGGTCCCTGGAGGAAGTCATCGAAGGAAACCGTTAAGATTTAGCTCTATTTAAAACCTGCACAAATGGGAAGAAATCTGTTTATCAAAGATAAAACACCCCATATCAGCAGTCGTACGTGCTGATTCCTGAAACACAGCTTTCTTACCCGAAGTCATCATCATTAGTATGTACATTAACTAAATGTATAAAAGAGAGACTGGTTATATCTCTACTTACGATATTAAATGCAAATGCCACTCCTTGGGTTTGAGCAACCGCAGCCTCGAATGTTAAAATGACAAATTCGTGACAAATTGGCGCATCATATCGCAGTACAGAAAGCGTTACTGGAGACAAAACTACAGCGACAATGTTCCGAGGGCGATAGTGTTTCAGTGCATTTGCATTAAGAAGGCAGAATAAATCGGAGGAAACACCCAAATAAAGTGTCATTTATGGGTGTATCCTAGTGCCGTCTTCTTTGTTGTGGCATCTGTTAGCACGCCGGAGGCGCAATCATAAACAAATTTGTTTTAATGCTAATTAATTAAATTTTTTTATTTATCGACACCTGGGTGCTTGATATAGATACCATGCCTTTTGCCATTGTTTCCCCGTCAATGGCACAATGCTATCAAGCCTATCGTGCTTATGTGATAATGTGATTTAGTTTAGTGAACCTGTGGGCTAATTTCTTGGTCGGCATTTTCTTACAGAGAACTGCGGGCGCCTCCAAGGGAACATGATGTTGCAGTCGCCACATTCGGAGCTGCTGATTTTGTTATTTCCCCAATAAGTCATTTTTTACATTGCCTATTCAAGAGAAATAAAATGTTATCTAGTCCTTCAACTTAAGACCTATGTCTAAACTGTCTCCAAGTCGGCTCTTCCTTCAAAGTATCAGCAAACACCCCGTCAGGTAAGAAGAACGGCGTTATCGTAGATATTGTGCACTGATGGCGCCTGTTGAGGGTGCATTAACAACTGCGAAGGCCAACAGGTCGAGAAACTGTTTGTCGCTAATGTTCACAGTGATACAGCCAGAACAACACCTTGACAAACGATTCACCTCGTTGGACTCATTCTAGATTACTACATATGGCAGTGTGCAGTATTCGGCTGAATGCTGTGGTGAGTAGCGAAAATTGATAAATTGTCGTCGCTTAGCGCAATTTTTTGAAGAAAAATTTGATAGTGCTTGTCTTTCTCATAGCACGCCTGAAGTGGCAAACTATGTAATTCGACTGTATGAAAATTTTCATCGTACGTAAGTCCATTTTTTTTTGTTCGTGGACGACCACAACCGATGTCCGTTCAAACGAGATGCAGAAATATCTCAAAAAGCTGCTATGTCGCGAGGCGTGTACGTAAAAATAGGAGGACGCAAAAAATTTCGAGAAATTGCAGCGTTTCTGCTAAATGCGGATCTGAGTTGCTTCTTTAAATAAATATTAGTTTGTTGCCAGCATATACATGTACATAATTGCATCGTGACAGCATGATGATCTCATGAAATGCTGCGGAGGCATCTCATCGAGCAGTAACCGGCATTTGGTTTTCAACGTGAAGATTATTCGTGACTGAACTGCCGAGGACATATGAATTTCTGGTTGTTTGGAGAAATGGAGACGTTAATTGTCTTCTTCACGCTCAAAAAAGGTTTTTCTACAATGTAATGAAGGCAGAGAAACTGAAAACATCAAACATTTTCTATCATAGAAGAAACGGGAAAAAGAAAGCCGGCGTATCGCACAAGAACAGCGCTACCCGGTGGTGGTAGCTCACGAATTCTTACAGCTCACTAAATACCAGAGGAAAGAAGGCCGAAGTGGCGGTTGGTGTAGCGTCACCAGAGTAAAACCACCAGTACCACTCCAACAAACACAGAAATTGCCTGGCCCTGCTGGCTCAAGTCGCTGCTGGGTTGGCCGTGAATTCCTTGACACAAGCGAGAAAATGTTGTGCAGTGTCTTTCCTGGGTTAGACCGTTTCGAGATCGGCTTCAGAAAAGCAGCCAGCTATGCATGTCGACAAGTCTCGCCCAAAAAGGGACATCAGCCTTAGGCGCTTTTGAACAGAGCTTTTAAGCTTATGGTGGTGTTTTGATTTAGTCTTAAAAAGATGTGTAATTTCAGAAAAATCCAGCAGATAAGCGCGGCTCTGAGTGGCTCTATATGTCGCGCGACCGTTCGTGAAAGTGCTGGCGGTGGCCGCCATCAAATGCAGCGTGTTTTGCCGGCAAATTGATGGGCTTAAGACAGCTATACCATGCGATGCTGTGGCTAAAGCACACGACGGGCGGAGTGGCCCTGTCCTCCACTTCAAATAAAAAAATACACCCTGGCCGTAAGCTGCAGTACTGGTAATTGGAATTCATTAAATATAATCGCAGCTAGGTCGCCTCAAATGCGCAATGGAGTCTCTTCAGAAAAAAAATTATACTAGTGAACGAGGCAAGCAAATTATTAAATGGTAAGAAGAAAAACCCCAAAGGCAAGGACACCTCGGCATAGAGACAGTACGCGTGTAAGATTTCAGATACTAGATGTGAAAACCAAAAAGAAAAAACGGAACAGGACTACTGACAAGGATTACAAGACGACGGTGCGGGAGATGGAAACTTGTTACAATGGAGAGTCGGGTCACGTCGTAAAATAGGGAGTGTTGAGAAGGTCAGAGTGCAGCCAGTTCATGCCGCGAATAAAGTCTGCATACCTATTTCAGTATGCAAGCATGAATTCGGCCCTCTTACACGCTCAAATGAAGAGCGCCCTGGTGAAGCATATATCATGAAGCATAAATCCTTAATATGTGGCGTTAAGCAACGATTACCTTTGCTTGTGCAGGGTCAGATTTTTCGCAGCATAAGCGACATGAGATCCCCACCCCCGCCATGACAAAAAAAAATGCCAGTGGCTTAGCTCTGGTTAAGTCTGGATATACAAGCGAAAAGGTGCAGTTATGCTTTGTTTAACGTCATGACTGTCGCAGTTCGCGCACAATGCACTGGGAGCACCACGAAACGGTGTAGGCAAGCGCGTTATATAGCCCTCCTTCCGCATGCGTAGTAACTGTGGTAAACACGCGGATGCAAGTAGCGTCATATGAGGAAGCCGAGCGCGCGTCGATGCACACTTGGTTAACACGCACAGAGCGCGCGAACGACGGCGAAGGTCGACCGGCGGAGCCTCGCTAGGCGGCGGCTCCGCCGATCAGCTGCGCCTCTTCAGTGACGTCACGCGGCGAACTCGCGCATGCGCAGGTGTGGCTAAAATTGATCACGGCGCACGCCAGACCCGGTGTTGACTAGCCTAGTGAAGATTTTCGCTTCAAAAGCGTCACCAATTTTTTGCCTCCTGGAAAACGACTCCTACTAGCGATGGAATTGTTCGACTGTAAGTGCTCACTTCCAGAACCATATTCTGCTAAAACTGCAGTTAAGAATTTTGTAGTCTCTCGACGACAAAAAAGGCAGAACAAGCTCCGCTGTGCTTAACCTAGTATGCTGTTTGGCAGTACTCAACGCATGGTTAGCGAGGAACGGGCGGCGAGAGCGATAGCGGCGAGCGGTTTGGGCGCAGCGCCGTTAAGACAACCCTAGCAGAACGGCGAAGCAGACAAATGATGGCTGCGCTAGGCCACCGCTGTGCGGACAGCAACCACATCGTCGCTCTCGAGTCAGCTATCGCAAGAGATGGCCGCACACGACGGCTGGATAGCCTTAGAGTGATTGGCCTAGCTGCGCATTTTGCATTCAAACAATTGTCTATGTTTTCGTATAAGGTGAAGTCCGTGAAGAAAGCAGCTCTGCGGTGAAGAAGACCCAGTCGCCTTGCCTGAAGTGCTCACTTGGCTCGAGAAGTGGCGCCACTAGTAGAGTTGCCGGTAGAAATAAATGTGTCCGCGCCACTGTAGTTCACTGTCTTGACGACAGGCGGCGCTAGATGATAGCCTGCCTGTTCGTGCTTATCCAATGCATAGAGATAGCTAAGGGGGAAAACAGACCTCTGTAGTTATTGACCAATTCGCTCTCGTCCTACCATAAGCTTGCCGTCCTGGTTAGCTCAATTGGTAGAGCGACTGCTCCGGTGTAGCGGTGGTCCTGGGTTCGAACGCCGGACCAGGACGAATTTTTCTTTAACTACGAAGTTTCTGAGAAAGCTGCATAGCTTTCCTTTGTAGCCGTATGGCTGCGCTCGGGTGGATACCAATGAGTAATTACTCCCTTATTACAAATTCTACTCCACCTTGGGGGATTCCCCTAAACATTTGACCAACACAGTTCCCACTTCGAGTTATTGATCAATTCGCTCTCGTCCTACCATAAGCTTGCCGTCCTGGTTAGCTCAATTGGTAGAGCGACTGCTCCGGTGTAGCGGTGGTCCTGGGTTCGAACCCCGGACCAGGACGAATTTTTCTTTAACTACGAAGTTTCTGAGAAAGCTGTATAGCTTTCCTTTGTAGCCGTATGGCTGCGCTCGGGTGAATGCCAATGAGTAATTACTCCCTTATTACAAATTATACTCCACCTTGGGGGTTTCTCCTAAACATCTGACCAGGTTATATTCTGTTTACAGATTAGGCGGAAATGTAGTTGAACAGCGACTCCCGGTTTTAATGTATCCGGACGATATTTTACTTTTAGGAGATAGCCAGGAAGAGTTACAAACTTTGGTTAATTGTTGTGGAGACGAAGGAAACGCTCTAGGATTCAGTTTTAGCGCAACTAAGTCAGGTGTGATGATTTTCAACGGTACAACTGATCAAGTGCTCAGAATACAAGGCCACGAAATACCCAAAGTGCTCGAATACAAATACCTAGGGATATGGCTAAACGAAAGGCAGATATACACGGAAAAGCACGAACAGGCTCTTAGGGCGAAAGGACGAAGAGACGCCGGGATAATGAAACATAGGGCATTAGGGGGGTACAACAAATTTGAAGTACCGAGAGCATTCGCTTGGCTCTGAATGTGGATGAAACTTCATTTGCACAACAAGCAGCCTGTCAGTTTTTCCCACATCATGACTGCCTCCCTACCCCTTCTCCCATATTATCGATTTCTGAGCCCCCTGATGAGGTTACTTCAGATTTTACCATGGCAGAATTGCTGGCCTCCATAGATCGCCTCAAAACAACCACTGCTCCCGGGCATGACGGTGTACCTAACTCGTTGTTTCACAACTTGGAAGGACCTGCTCTACATTCCCTCCTTGATACATTCAATGAGGTGTGGCATTCTGGAGTTATTCCTGCAGAGTGGAAACATTCCATCGTTGTCCCAATCCCCAAATCAGGTCAGCCGCCGGTTTCTCTTTCGGCCCTCCGCCCTATTTCACTTACGCCTACTATCTGCAAGCTTTATGAACACATTTTAGCAGCTCGCTTGTCGTGGTGGCTGGAATCGAATGATTGTTATCCAGAATCTCAAATTGGGTTCCGCCCTCACATTGGAACAGAAGACGGTCTGGCTGTTTTGGCTGCGGACGTACTAAACCATTCTTCCCATAGTCATCTTGTTCGTACGGTGATCGCGACTGACATCACAAAGGCATATGACAACGTCCTACACTCTTCTATTCTTGGCACCCTTCAAGATCTCGGTCTCCCGCATCGCTTTCTCCTTTCAATTCACTCATTTTTAACAAACAGAACCTTCAGTGTACGTATCCATGGGAAGCCTTTTGGTAACTTTACCTCCAACCGCGGTGTACCCCAGGGCTCCGTCCTCGCCCCCACATTATTTAATGTAACTTTTATACCACTTGTCCGAGCCCTAGAGAAAATTCCTTCCGTGCGCGTCCTTGCGTACGCCGACGACATAACCTTGTGGTCCTGTAATCCAGATGGGTCTGTGCAACAGTCGGCGCTTCAGCAAGCGCTGGATGCCTTAACATCACGACTACCCCCTTTGGGTCTGACCCTCTCGTGTAATAAATCTTGTTTTATTCGCATTGGCAACAGAAGCGGCTTACGGAAAGCAGCACCTTTTACCTTTACGGTAGACAATTCTCCAATTCCTCAAGTTGAAAGTGTGCGTGTTCTAGGTCTTCTACTTCATACATCTGGGACTGGGACTCCGTGGCTAAACGCGACCCGTAAATCGGCTCACGCTACTCTTGGTCTGATTCGACGCATAGCTATGCGCTCTGGCGGAGCGCGTTTTGATACTGCCCGTCAGCTCGTGCGCTCCATCCTTCAGCCGCGGATAGTGTACCAAGCGCAATTTCATCGCCTCACCCGACGACAGTGGGACTCCCTTGAATCAATCAATCGGGAGGCTATGCGCGCCATAACTTATCTTCCTCGTATCACACCCATACCCATTCTGCAAGAGTACGCTCAACTTAATACATTGAGTGAACTTATCGACCAGCGTGAGCCAAACAGAGCACGCAAGATGTCGCTTCAGCTTCATCGTTTGCAGACTCTTCCCCCATGGTCATACTGTCAGCTCACAGACAATCGCCCCTCTGCTTCGACGCCGATATCAGCCGCCCATCTTTCTTCAGGGTGCATAATATACACCGATGCATCACACACAGCAGTGCAGGGAGTTCCTGCAGTTTACAGTCCCTCACATCCTCATCTCAACTCCCGCGCTACATACAGCACGGATACTTGCTCCCCCCTGGCCTTGGAGCTTCAGGCGATACACAATGCCATCGCTTCCCTTCCACTCGTACCTACTTTCGATATTGTACACATTTACACCGACTCCCTTGCCGCCCTTAAGCAGC